>NW_021371580.1:0-8114 GCF_001605985.2 Dendrobium catenatum
GATATCTTTTCTCGATGAGTTGGCATGATTTTTGGAGGCGATGAAATTATTTTTCCATCTTCATTGAATCCTAACACTTTATGCTCTTCCATAAACGTTGTATGCTAACCCTGCCCTTCACATTGAGAAACATACTCTTGATTGCCTCACCTAGTCATTTCTCCATATGTGATATCAAAGCTAACTGATCTATCTCACAACCAATTGTCGCAAAAAAATTTTCTAAAAATCATTGTCATCTTTTTTTTTTTTTTTTAATTCAGATTCGACCATTGTAAAATGACCATCGTTATTTTCTGAAGAATTTGAATAAAGCAACAACCTCAAATATTTTGACTGTATATGGAAAGCATCAATTTCTATTAGATGTTTGCAACCAGCTAAGAAACCATAATTACAAATCTTAAAGCTAACGTTAAACTCTTGAAGGAATTTTCACCAATGACATCTATATACAATATGGGAAAACAAATTTTTAGAAACAATGACATCCTCCCTTTATCCAAAAATGATATCCCTTACTTGCTCTGGGGAGTGCCATAGCTCTATATAAGGAGTTGGTAATCCATAAGTGGTCTATAAGTTGCTATTGATATGCTTTAGAGAGATGTCCATATTCTTCTTCATGATATCTTATATTCGACGTGCAACTCAAATAATGTTGCATTTTTCAACCCTATTAACATCAAAGCATAAATGTGTAACATCTAGTTACCACACCTCAAATGTGTGACTAATGAAGCTCAGATTCTCCATGAACATTGTCGATATGCTCAAGTTACTATAACTTGAGTTCTATCACTATTCTTAATTTTTGCTGCAATTTTTTTTTTTTCAAAATGGCTTCGTTGCGAAGGGCTTGCTTGGAACTTTGAGAATCAAGGAAATGTTAACTAGTTGATAAACCATTATCCTTTCCACTTTATAAATTAAAAACCCATCAAACATAGGATCAAATACTATATTGTTGACATTATCACAGTCAAAACTTGAAAGGTGCAACAATAAGTAACTACTATTTAAAGGGAGGAAACATCGTACATTACTAGCGGAGCCACGATAAACTCTGTAAAGGTGCAGCTATAAGAAGGTATTTTAGAAATTTACATTGAGGATGCTCGATTTAGAGTTGTTTGAAGCTTTAGGTCTTCAAAATGAGAACTTTTGGATGAGGCAACGAGAGTGGATATACAACAATCAAGTAACAGGAGGGGATTATAGAGAGAACATATGAGAGGTTGTTTGGTAGCAGATTTAGGCCAAATTTGAGGTGGGTTTGAGTGAAATCCAGCCAAACGGCCTAAAATGCAAGACCAAATGCCCTAGACAGAAAATTCTGCCATTCTTACTAGATCCCGGATTTCCAAAATCCGAAATCCCATTTTTTGCAGGATTTACGTTCCAAACAAATTCCGGATTTGACCCTCAAGATTTTAATCCAATTTATAATCTACTTAAAATAATCATATATGCTAATGCTACCAATTATATATATATATTATATATATCTATATATATATTATATATATATATATCTATATATATTCTATATTATATCTTAATATACTAGTAATATTGCACGTCATTATGCAGTTAATAAAATTTAAAAATTAAATATTTAAATTTCAATATCTATTTAATTAAATTAAATTAATAACAAAGTATTAAAATAATAAATTTCATTAGATAATAATCATGTAACATAATTAATCATCAATTCGGAGAACAAATGTGTTAGGTTTTAATAAAAAATCAGCATAACAATAGTTTAGTAGATTAATAAAAATTTGAAAATGTGACATAAAACTTTTATAATTGAAACAACTTGGACCAAGAGATTTATAGGAATAGGAGTATAGCATTTTAAACTGATATTGATGTAATTAAATAAAATTTTTCTAACTTATTTGTACACAAAATCTTAAATTGATCCTCATATTTGATATATTTTGATGATTTGATTGTTTGAACTATACATATTTGTCCTAATAGAGATATTTCTTATATCAAAGAATATTGATTATGTTGTATCTATCTTTAATTTATATATTATATTATATCAAATTTATATTTAAGCTGGGTCTTAAATTTATTATTTGTAGTAAATAAATTGAAAAAGAAAATAAATGTTTATATTTTTTTGATGTTAGATATTGATTAAGACCATGAATTTTATTTGCTAAATATTTATTTTCTTCATCACATTAGTTTGAAAATATTTAATAAGATATTGAACTTAAATAAATATTAAGATTAAATATTACTTTTTTATACTAAATATTAAATTGGATAATTAAAATAATAATATAAAAAATTTATATATTTTCCAATAAAATGTAGCAAACAAATTTTTAAAAATCAAGAGTTAATTTTTTTAACTCAGTACATAAATAAAAAAAAGACATAAAAATACTTAATATTACAATATATATATTTACCAATCTCTAAAATTTCTTTAGTATAATTATGTAAAGGAGCATGCCGCGGTTGCCGAGATAAAGAAACAATAGACTGTTGCGAATGTTGTATAGGGCCAACAGTTTTCAAATATTAATAAGTATTTTTTTAAAATCACTAACTGTGGAGAATCACCACAAAGAAGCTTCGATGCGAGAAAGAAGAAGAGCTAAACAGCTCTTGAAGATCAAAAACAGTTGAAAATGTTTAATTTCCAAAATATTCAATTTCATTCTCATCTAACTCACATATAGAGTTTTATACACAATAATAAGAAATGCCTAGACTCCCTCTAAAAAAGTACATATTACATAAGCTATTTCCTAAACTTTTCATTTTATAATATTCTCGCATCATTTCCCTTGTCTTGAAAAATTTGGACTACAAGGTCCAGTGCGGTAGGTCAAGCTGGCGGTGAAGACTTCAGAGGCTTGGTTGTATAGCTTGTTTCTACAATTTGCACTTTGGTCTCGGCTCTTGTGTCCTCTCCATCTCCTCAAGATTATATGGCCAATCATCATCCTTGCCGTCATCTCTCTCAAAACCTGATCAGGGTGAATTAACAACATCAGCTCTATCCCTTGTTCCATTTGCACCTCTAGCTCATTGCTTCTTCAAAATTCCATCTTGCACTTAGGCTGAGATCAATAATTGTACGTGATGAACCGGAGCAATTAACCCTTGCAATACCATTCCCCAAGCACCTCACATAGCACTGAATTGCCTCCATTAATATAACATCTAAGTAACTGAACTTTGGTTGAAGTTCCAGCCCAACATGAAACACATCACCCTTGGGAGCTTTCTAAAGCCTTCATGATATTGGATCCATCAGTTCACTACACGATCAAAGGGCCCTCGAGAGACTGTAAACGCCGTTGCGCATCTTTCCCTTCTAGGAAGGGATCCCCAAACCGAAACCATGGCTTTCTCCTCATCTGCATAGCTCCACCCTGACCCAGTCTTGAATTGACGAAGAAGGTTCTCATGGATTCACAGATCAAAAGAATAAAAAAACTCCTGTGGGTGCACGTGAGCCGGACAACCACCTAGGTCGGACAAATATCACACGCGTTCAGTACGCTATGGGAACTGGGTTTGGAATGGCATTTGAGACAGCACTTCGAAGGCAATACCTGTTTGATGTATGAGTTGCTGATGGCTGTTATTCACATAGGGTTTTTCTTCATGACCAGGGTGGCTGGACAATCCGGCAGGGTGTGGAACCGAGTGAAGGTGTCACGATCCGACCGAGCGACGTATCCGCCGCGCTGGTCGCGACGGGAGCTGCACTAACAGTATCTAGCTTTGATTTGGGTTCGGGAACTGAATCTCAATAATTATTACACAGACTTACAAAACAGAGCTATATGTATCATCAATGCCGCGACAAAAATCTAATCGTTTCATTTCCTCAAAATCAATCATTTACGACAGTACATGGCTTTCGACGAATAAGACAAACAGAAGCCAACTGACAAAAAACCAACAGTACAACAAAGTACTATATGATCAGACTCTGAATTAATCGGACTTCCTTCCTTCCAGAACTGAAAAACCACCAGAAAGCGAGGAGAGGTTCAAAAAGGGCCTCAGAAGTTTTAACGCCAAACCCCCCAAAAAATAACCCCCTTCAATCAAACCAAATTCCAAACCACACAGCAGACAAATCCGTCCAGAGAACAATTCGGAAGATATCAATCAACAAAACTGTTACGAAATGGAAGTTGTATCAAATCAGAACATAAGATCGACACATGCAGTATCAACGAATCAGATCGTACAGATCATATCGTAACGAACACATCATACAGAATCACTTTAGCAGATATCAGATATTTAAATTAATAGCCTAAATCCCTGACACTGGACTGCTCATACGTCAGGCCTACTCCTTAGCCTACGCATTTGTGTCACGACACCAAAACGATCAATAGATTTGCTATTCGCACCAGAATTACATATATAGTGCACTATAGCACCTAAACGTTGTTTCCTCGGATCGGACAGAACAGATATCAGATTTCATATTGAGTCTTGTTCGATATTCCCAGATACTAACTGCCAGGATTCGGCCCTTATAACTCCCTTCTTAACGCTATAAGATGCAATCATTACAGAGATTTCCGGACAAAAACAAGAAAGTTACTCAAAAATCGAGGCACCCAGCACACGGCAGTATACAGAACTTTACACACATTTTCTGGAAAAATCAAAATTACACCAAATTCGCACAGAATATGATATCAACAATTTAACACTTATTCACTGACAGATAATTCCCAAGTTCACAGAACAATTCCAAGTCGACTAAAAACACGTCCGATCAAAATACCGGACAAAATTTAAAAAAATACAAAATGTCACATCGGCAACTTCAACAAATACAGAAGTTTACGCCCGGTAGAAACGAAACCAGTCCGGAAATTACAACGGACGAAAATCGCGAACAACTAATTCGAAACAAGATTCAATGACCGCCAAACTAACGCAGTTACTGGAATTGAGAAAGTCGGTTGTGCCTCTACCCTGGAACTTTACAGCAATTTCCTCAACAGTCTTTTCGGTACGCAAAACGACTCAGCGCAGCCCGAAAATCCACTTTTCCACTTTTTCTATGTTTTTCTTCATCTCCCCTCACTTTTTCTCTCTCTTCCAAATATCTCATTTTCATAATAATGCCAGAACTGGATCTCCTGGAACCGATCGAGCCTTCGATACCGGCCGGATCATGAAGAGAATTATTTCTGTCCAGGACGGAAAACTTGCACATATTCCCCGGGAGTGTTTTCTCTGACTTATTCGTTCTCCAGACAGCCTGATTCTCCGCCAGACACACCATACAGCAACATGATTTTTCTGCTGCCACAACCCTGCTATCGATCGTCCCGGACGATCCGACTCGTCCGAACGAAACCTGGAGCAAAACCTGATATTACAAAGGGAATCAAGTGAAGGGAACAACATTGAGCGAAGACGACCAGGCTGGGATATGGAACCAGAGAAAGGGCTCAGTCGATCTGCGGGTTAGCAGGTTTATTGTTGTCTGCAAACAAATACATTGACGTTGTAGACTACTGCTGCAGCGGAGAATGATGGCTTTCTGAGCTCTGCGGAGCTCGGTTGGAAATAGAAGGAGGTATCGTTCGGAGGGAGAAGCTGTATTTCTTCGCTAGATTTCATAAACGGGTTCTCCAGTGGCTCTTCCGAGTGAAATCCAGCCTCGGGCATGGCACGCTCGGGAGCTGCTGCGGGGAATGCGGGACTGCGAGAGGGAATACGGAGACGGGATTGAGAGCGCAGAGAAGATGTACGACGAGGATGGATATCGGTCTTTGGGGACGAAGAGACGAGAATCTGGATTGCGAGGCTTGACCGGGTGGATCTGATGGGAAATGTCGAGTGTGTGGAGGGAACTGAGCGCGGCTCAGGTTGAGATGAAGCTGAATGGTGATTGATAGGTATGACGATGCTGCTGCGCGGTTATCCAGACCCTAGTGGTCGTTCGCGGATCTAGACAAGCAAGTGCAAGACAACAGGCGACAGTCGATGCGAGGACGGTCAGGTGCGTATGGGAAGCATTGTGGAATCCGACGGTCATAGGTTGCCATGGGAGAGTGATTCGCTTGTTATGATTGCCAGACGATGGATCGCTGGTTGGTTGCCGCGATATGCGTGATCACCGTATAGTTGCCGGCTGGTGGAGGCTATCGAACGTCGTCGACAGCCTAGCTTCAGTACATGGCCTTCCCCAGCATCCAAACCCCGTCATCGTATCGGTTGATGTATCACAGAAGCCAGGGCCCTGATCGCGTCAGCCGTCTACCTCGCTCTGTTACCATCTGATGTGGGAAATCAACCAAAAGATGATGGGAGAGAAGAGCTAAAAACAGTCTTGCAAGATCAAAAACCGTGAAAATGTTTCATTCAAAAATTTCATTCATTCTCTTTCTGTCTACTATAAGAGTATTTATAACAATTATTTAATAGAAATCTAGAACTCCTAGAAAAAGTATAAGATAGATTAACTTTCTAACCCTTGATTTAATATATGCTCCGCATCAATCCCCAACCTTTTTTTTTTTTTTTTCAAAAATAAAAACTCTCCCTAATAGGTCCTTTGCAAATGCAAATAGCTAATAATAAATTATTGTACATAATCTAGAGCATATATTGTATTTCTATGTAATCTTTGTATCATAAATAGTTGCAAGCTATCTTTATTTTTATATAATACTATCAAAACCAATTGTTATATATTAAGAAGTTTTCAACTAGAATTTTAAAAATAATTTGAGAAATCATTTAAATAATCATGACAAATATCAAACAAACACCAGTATGTTTTTTTGGCATTCACCTAAATCATAATGTATGTATCTATTTTAGCTATATTAAAGATATATTTTAAATTTATTGTGAATATTAAAAAAAATATGAAAAAAAAGAAATTACATATAAATTCAATTCATATTAATTATATTTTTGCTTCTTAAAAGTTGGTTATCTATTATTTGCATTACTATAAAATAAAGAAAAAAAGTGATGTTGAAGTATACTAATTTGTTGATGTTCAAACAAATTTGATTGAACTTACTTTGGAATGTTCCGGAGATGTATATTAAAATATGATAGAGTTATTTTTGCAAAATTTAGATCAATCTTATTATAAAGAATATTCAAAACAGATTAAAAAATATTTACTATCTTTCACTCGTGAGATCAATCAGAGTTTGGAACAATATATAGAAATATTACTTAATTTTTTTAAAAAATAAAATTTAAAAAATATATATTTAATCGAAACAACCAATTGAAATTGAAAACGAATATACATCGTAATGAAAATAAATGAGTCGTTAGGAATAACAAAAACTCTATTATAATAAATAAATAAGCAAAATTAAAAAAAAAAGTTAAAATACTGTTTAAAATTAATTGACTTTAACTTACAGTCAAATGTGACATAGATTTGAAGCGGCTTGTATTTAACTTTCAGCCAATGTTGGGGGAGATTCAAAGCGATATTATTTTTTGAATAGTTAAAACAATAACAAAGAGAATATAAATAACTTATGTTAAAAGAAATGAATCATAATATAAAAAAAAAACTAATCTGAATGCATATATATACTTAATCAAATATCCATTTAAATTATTGTAACTATTGAGAAATTTTTTTTATAAACTTTATGCTCAATATTAAATAAAGCTTATGTTTAAAACTTATTAAGAAATAACTTTTGAAATAAAATAATATTCAATACTTTTTATAAAATCTTAGTTCCAAGTTTTAATTGATAGTATTTTATAATTTATATTCAAAGGAATGCATCATAATATAAAAAAAAACTTTAAATATTTTATAATATATATTTTCGAATTTATCATTTATGTAAAAAAATAATATAGAGATGATGAAATTTGATTTAGTAAATGAAAATCGCAAAATATTAAAACACATAAAATTTATAAATTCATATGATGAGATTGATCCTCTCAACAAAAAATATCAATTTTTTATGACATTGTTTCTGAATAACATGACCTTTATTATAATTGATAAGCATATTTGAAATGCAAGTTTAAATTTACTGTTATATTCAAACAATTTTATACGCTTGCAAACATCACTTAAGATGGCCATATGCATATTA
>NW_021371581.1:0-2686 GCF_001605985.2 Dendrobium catenatum
AAATACAATAGACTCAAGAAAGGAAAAAGATTACAAATTGACACAGACCTAGTCTATCCAATCTTGAGCTGATTCCAGATTGTAGTCTGATCGTGTGGACCTGAAACGTTGGCACATAAGGAAATCATAGAGAAATAAGAAATGTTTGCTATCATCAAAATCATAAACCATAGATCCGCAACATATGGGACCATCTCCATTGATTTCAAAACATTAATTTTAACTTGTTAGACTTAACCGCAACCCTTGGTCAAACTGTTGCAAACTTAGTTTCATGGATTATGATTTTGATGTTAGCAAACACTTTGACTGCCTTTTTCTACTGACATTTCAGGGTCAAGAGATCAAACGACAAACGGAGCCAGCTCAAGATTGGGTAGATTAGATCTGAGTCAGTTTGTATTTTTTTTCCTTTCTTGAGTCAATTATAATCTTATGAAATGTCTGATGCTAAGTAACCCTACACACACACACACACTTGAGTGATTTAGAATTTTTGTTTTTACTCACATCGTCCCGGACGATATTTATATCATCCTGGACGATATGGTTTAAAACAGAAATTCTAATCAGGTTTCTTAATTAAGGCAGTCGTCATTAACCGATCGGCCTCTACGATACCTATATCGGCCAGGACGATAGAATCAAAATAGAAAGAAATATCCGTCATGATCAATTTAAGTATTATGTATTTTTGGAAATAGGCTAGTACGATATTGGATCGGCTTAGACGATATGGTAAAATTATGCCTAAATTGATATGGAAATTAAGGAAGCAATTAAGGATGATTGATACGATCACATCATCCTGGAGGATCATAGGATCGGCCTGGACAATCTATTCAAAAACCCTTAGTTTTTTCCTGGACAATAAATATCGGCCATCATAAATTCCGAGCGATGTTCCGGACGATTTTCCTCTGATTTGAACTGATTTTCCAGGACGATCATGAGATCGGCTTGGACGATCATGAGATCGGCTTGGACGATCTAACCAATTTTCAATTATCCAATTCATTTTCAGAGCGATGTTCTTGCCGATCATCTGTGATTTGAACTGATCGTACAGGACGATAGGATAATCATCATCGACGATAAAGTCGGCAACTTGAAGTTATTGAGCTCCCTTGAAGCTCTTCTATTTAAGAGCTATTGTTCAACATTTTTAATCATCCTTGGCTGCTGTCTTTACCTGAGAAAACTTAAAGGAGAGAGACAGAGAGTATCTTGTGAGGGGGAGCTTGTGAGGGAGTTTACAAGGGTTGCTCCAAGCATTATTCCACTTCCTCTTCCACTAGAGTCTCTTGTACTTGGAAGGATTTGGAGAGGTAAGCTTCAGCGATTGATCGAGGTTCTCTGTCTGCTTCAGGAGGAAGCAAAAGGAGTGGTGTTCTCTGCCTTGACGGGGTGGAAAAAAGGAGGTTTTTGTAATGGCTTCTCCGCCTAGCTGTGGGGGCTAAATGAGAGTCACTTTGGTAGTGCAATACTCGGAGGGCGCCTCTTGGGAGTGGACGCAGGTCAAGTTGACCGAACCACTATAAACCATTGTGTTCTTTTTACTTCTTCCGCACTTTAATTTTTCGCACTTGTTTTTTCGTGGTGACTTTGGTTTGTGATATTTGTTCTTTTGCTTAAAGAATTTTTAAATACCAATTCACCCCCCTCTTGGTTAGCCTCGGACTCGATCTTAAGGGCCTAACATCCCTAACGAACTTTCAAGTGATATCAGAGTGGGATTCATAAAAACTGAGTTTGAAAAGTTTTTGAATTTTGATCTTTGGCTAACTTTGGAATCATAATAGAACTGAAGGATATTCTATTACACGACCTCCTTTGTTTGACAACCTTCCTTTTGATTTTTGGAAAACTCACATGTCGACCTTTTTACTATCAACTGTTATCGCATGTGGATGCTTATTAAAGAAGGATATTCTCCACCTTATCATAAACTTAATGGAATTAAAACTCAAGTGCCTTTTACTGAATGGAATTTGATGAAAGAGATTTAGCTCAATTTAACGTAAAGTGTTTGAACTATTTTTTTGTGCTTTAAAGTCTGAGGATTACATGCGTGTTTCTACTTTCTCTACTGGAAAAGAGATTTGGGATAGGTTATGCATTACTTATGAAGGAACCAATGAAGTGAAACAATCTCATTTGAATATTCTCTTGCATGACTACGAACTTTTTCATATGAAACCTTCTGAATCAATTTCTGATATGTATACAAGGTTTACTCAAATTGTAACTTCTTTGCATGCCTTAGGAAGAGAACTTTCAAACTATGAAAAAGTGAATAAAATTTTAAGATGCTTGCCTTCCTCTTTTGATGCTAAAATCACTGCAATCACTGAATCTAAGTATTTGAACACTTATTCGATTGATAACTTGGCTCACTCATTGCTTACGAGCAAGGGGTGAATTAAGGAAATCTTGATGCAGGTGAGAAAAAAAGGAGAAAATAGTGGCCCTGAAGGCCAACAACACGGACTCTGACTCTTCCGGGTCTGAAAGCGATGACTTTGCCTTAATCAGAAGGCAATTCAAAAGCTTTTTAAGGAAGAAGCAAAAGTATCATCAAAAGTGGAGTAAAGGTAAGGGAAACAAAAATTTTAAGAGTTCTAATGACATTGTTTGTTTTAAATGCAGGAAGCCTGAACATGTCAGAGATGATTGTCCTACACTT
>NW_021371582.1:0-290 GCF_001605985.2 Dendrobium catenatum
GTGCATTGTTGGCTCAAGAGAATGAGGAAGGCAAGGATAATGCCTTGTACTACCTTAGCAGACGATTGATTCATGTAGAGCTTAAGTACCCGGCGATGGAGAAGCAATGTTTAGCCCTGATCTTCGCAGTATAAAAGCTTAGGCATTATATGCTTTCACATAAAATTAATTTGATCTCTAGAGTCAATCCATTGCAGTACTTGATGACTTGTCCGACCCTCTCAGGTCATCTAGCACGATGGTCTATGATACAACTACAATTTGATATCACTTTTGTTCCTCAGCGGGCC
>NW_021371583.1:0-251 GCF_001605985.2 Dendrobium catenatum
ACCATACCGATGGACTAAGGGTCAAGCCAGATACCACGAAAACATTTGAAAAACAAAAATTAAAAATAATCCTACAAGTGGTATTGGCTTTGGAACCGTTAGTTCATTCGACGATGATGAGTATTGCCTAATGATAACTTACCATCTCGATTCTCCAAATGTCCCTACGGATCCCTCCTATCCTCTTGATGGGCTTTGTTTGGAGACTTTAGATGATCCCGATGATCTTCAGGTTCGAGATGCACCCCCTG
>NW_021371584.1:0-238 GCF_001605985.2 Dendrobium catenatum
CTCTAAGTCACCTTCAAACCACTATAGGGGTGTATCCTAAGCTTGGATTGGGGCAAAATTAGTGGCTCTACACTCCTTATCCTACACATCATCAGCACACAAAAAATCACACCCTAAATCCCATTGGATAGGTCTATACCCCATTTTGAATTTAAGGGTCAAACCATGACCCTTAAACTTAAAATTTGGGGAAAATGCCCTTGAACATCTTAAAAAGGGGAGATAAAATTTGAACATG
>NW_021371585.1:0-256 GCF_001605985.2 Dendrobium catenatum
CATATCACATTCCAAATGTCTCACAACAAGAAATATTGAATCTGATATGAAAATATCTCAAAATCATACAAAACACACAAAAATTAAAAATATAAAAATACATAAAACAAACAAAAATAAAAACACAACAAATAAAATGCATACACACAAAAACAGATAAACAACGGGTTTAAACATCATTTTGCTCCTGGTCTGATGATTCAAAAGCTAGATCTGCCTAGGAGATTTTTTGCTTTTCATTATTTTCTCATTTTAT
>NW_021371586.1:0-961 GCF_001605985.2 Dendrobium catenatum
ATCTGTTGGTGTGCTGGATATACGTATATTGTTAAGATGCTATATTTTTACTCTACCGCCGCGTATATTCTAGTCCGCATCAATAAGAAATCATATCAACTAGTAAAACTTTTCTACTTGGGCGAGTAATTGGATTGATTCGCCGTCATGATTAGAGAAAGTCATTGACCAGACTATGAGAAGCAGCCAACTTGCTTGAGTGAATGCCGCATTAAACTTTTCTACTTGGGCGAGTAAGCTTAGATAAGCCTTGGAATAAATATATTCAAACGAATTCATCAAGATCTTGGCGAGTTCATAACTGTCCTTGGCACAATAGATGGGGATATTATTAGTAGAATTCAAATTGGATGGTTGTGCGACAGAAAAGTCCCTTTCAAATTTAAGGGAAAATTCTATAAAATGGTAGTGAGACCTGCAATGTTTAATGGTGTTAAATGTTGGTCATTAAAAGAAAAGCATAATATTAAGTGTTGCAAAGATAAAGATGCTTAGGTGGATGAGTGGCTTTATTCTTAAAGACTAGAAATAAAATGATCAGCATATACGTGAAAAGGTTGAAGCAGCTCCAGTGAAAGATAATATTAGAGAGAGACATTTTAGATGGTTTGGTCACTTAAAATAGCGGCCTTCCGGTGACCAGGTTAGGAAAGTAGATGTATTAGATTTGACTTATGTCAAGAAAGTTAGAGATAGATCTAAAAAAAAAAATTGGTTAGAAAATATTAGAAATGATCTTTCTTTATTAGATTTAGATGATAATTTGACTCTTAATATTTCACAATGGAGAAAAAAAATATTCATATAGGTGACCCCACATAATGGGATAAAGGCTTGTTGTTGTTGTTCTTGTTGATATTTGTTGTACCCTATCTTTGATCAACCATGAAGAAATGTCAAATGGATTTCAGGTTGGGTTTGGCTCCTTTCACAAATAATTTTTTTTCTTTACTCCTGCCTT
>NW_021371587.1:0-313 GCF_001605985.2 Dendrobium catenatum
TCATCTATATTTTTCTTTTCCTCAAAATAATCATCTAAAAATACAGTACATGGCTGACAAAGAAAATAAAGAAAAAAAGCCATGACTGTATAAAAATCAAAAAGTACAAAATACCTATAACTGATCTGATCAGACTCTGAACTCTAGTCCAAGACCTCCTTCCCTTTCCCAGAGCCTGAAAAAACACACGCAGAAATAAGGGTGAGCTCAACAGCTCAGCAAAGTAACAAACCTCTAATTAAAACTTCCAAAATCCAAAACCAAACATTTCAAATCAAATCCGTACAGAAACCAGAACATAATCAGACAGATA
>NW_021371588.1:0-851 GCF_001605985.2 Dendrobium catenatum
CAATAAATTCCTTCATATCCTAAATATTTACACACCTCTATTGGAATATCATCAGGACCAACAGCTTTTCCAAACTTCATTTTCTTTAAAACCTCTCAAACTTTGGTTTTAAAAATACGCCGATAAAAATAAAATCTTTATTTTCATTCAGGATGCTAAGGTCGTATTCTTATAATCTTCATTAAAAAGATTAGTAAACTCATCCACCATTGTTGAATATCCTCTTCTAATAAAGCACTTTTTGATCTTCATCCTTAATACACTTCACTTGAATTAAATCTTTACTATTATCTCTTTGTTTGGCTAACTTATGCATATATCTTTTTCCCTCCTCAGTATCTAATTTATTTTATAAATTATTAAAAGCAAAAATCTTTGTATCGCATATTGCTTTCTTACTCCTTACAGATCTAATACATTTTAACAAGAAAATTTTCAAAATCAATATTAAAAATTATCGATCAATTAAATTGTTAATTAATTTTATGTTCAAGATATATATATACTAAAGATTAATTTGTCTAAAACAATGTTATTCAATATAGTAAGGTTTATAAGATCAATAATTATTTTTTTCACCACTGTATGCTACTCAAAATATCAAACTCATTGACCTCATATATGTAAATATATTTCCTATGCTTTAAGTGCATGAGTATATATATATGTGTGTGTGCGCGCGCGTGCGCATTTTTAGTCTTTCAAAAATTCATACTATTTTAAGGTAAATTAATGAAAAGTGAAAAACTTTACAATTAGAGTTCTCTTTAAAAAGAGATCGAAAGGAACAATTTCTTTTCATGATGTTTCTCAAAAAGAATACAACAACAACAACAACATCAAGCCTTTAT
>NW_021371589.1:0-724 GCF_001605985.2 Dendrobium catenatum
GATGGGGAGTTCGGCCTCGGGTAGGGGAGATCGGAGGTAGCGAACGAAAGCCTTGGCTTCGTTCGGTATTTAACGACGCTGAGGGAGGCTTGATCGAGGCGAGTCGCAGGATTTACGCCGAATTTGCGGAGAAGAGACTCGAGCGGCGCCGTTCTGGAGTACCTCGGCGGGATTCCTGCAGAATTTCGGGAGTCTGCTTCTCGATGCGTACGAGGTATGTAATAATTTTTTTTTTATTACATAGAGGTTAACACCAACTAAAGAGAACAGCTCGACGATCTCCTCTAACAGTAGATATCCACGATGCTAGCTGCAACCGAAAGGATCATGCAGTGACACAATATAGAAGGACAAATAACTATCCTGACGAAAACTGTGAACCCAGACGTCCATAGGGGCGGTAGCTCGGGCACGTATCGACAAACTCGATGATCTGTATGTCTGACGGTAGTGTTGAAGAAGGGCAGGGTAAACGTCTAGCAAGACTAACCTTTCCCTTCGATGCCCCTCTACTGATGGTCTCCTACTGAAAAGCTCACCAGGAGGAATACACTACTCAAAGTAGTGACCAAACACAGGCAATCTAGACACTACCTATAACTCCCATAATGTCACTGTCACTCTTTTGTATGTATGCCAAAAGAGTATGGTTTATAGGGGTAAATTTGTATATGCAGTTCAATATTACAATTCATAAAATCATTCATATATAATATTCAAAGCA
>NW_021371590.1:0-228 GCF_001605985.2 Dendrobium catenatum
ATCCAGAAAAGGAGAAATTAATTATTATGTGCAGACATCGAACGTCGTCCGAAGATCAACCAAAATGAGTCACGTCGGTACCACGCTCGGTATTGCTGATGTGGCTCATTCTGATTGGTCTCCAGATATAAAGATGTGTTTGACATCCGCACAAAATAATTTCTCGCAAAGAGAAACATATCTGAGCTTAGAGCCTTTATTTAAACAAATGAAGATTAGGGGACTTAA
>NW_021371591.1:0-288 GCF_001605985.2 Dendrobium catenatum
TTTGAGGAGACTTTTGCCCCTGTAGATAGATTGGAAGACATTAGAGTGTTATTAGCCTTTGCCTGTTATAAAGGATTTAAGCTTTTTCAAATGGATGTCAAGAGTGCCTTTTTAAATGGGGAAATAAAAGAAGATGTGTTTGCAGAACAACCCCCAGGTTTTAAGAGTTCCCAATTTCCAAATCATATTTTCAAATTAAAAAAGGCTTTGTATGGGTTAAATCAGGCACCAAGAGCTTGGTATGAGAGGCTAAGCACATTCTTACTAGAGAGGGAGTTTGTCAAGGGG
>NW_021371592.1:0-211 GCF_001605985.2 Dendrobium catenatum
CGCTTTGGGTCTTCAGACTCATTTGAGCTTGGATTGGGTCGAATTTGGTATCATTGGGTTTCTATTTCCGAGATGTTCAGTTCGACTATAAGTTTACTGAAATCGGAGTTCATATGGTCTCCAATTTAATTTTTGAAGTTTCCAACTCAATTTTTGCGTCGAGATTCATGCCCAATCAAGATAATTATTTTGATGATATATCAATTATTAT
>NW_021371593.1:0-700 GCF_001605985.2 Dendrobium catenatum
CGACGTAAGTTAGAAGGACTGTAGTCGGTGGGTGACGGAGGTCAGAAGGACTGTAGTCCGGTGTCACTTGGAGTTTGGGTGAAACTCCGGCGTTACTTGGAGGCCCGGCGAAATTCCGGTGCCACTTGGAGGTCTGGCGGAATTCTTGCGTCACTTGGAGGTCGGGCAGAATTTTGGCGTCATTTGAGTAGAATTCCGGCGTTACTTGGAGTTTTGATGGAATTCCGACGTCACTTAGAAGTTGGGTTGAATTCCAACGTGACTTGAAAATCAGGCAGAATTCCGGCGTCCCGTGGAAGTCGGGCAGAATCCCGGCGGTGGTCCAGGAGTTTCTTCCCTCATAATCTTCTCTTCTTCTTCTCCTTGCTTGGGTCCCCTCTCCCCTTCTCAAGAGAAATGAGAGGTATATTTATAATTTCTGGAGTGGCATGGCCCGTAAATAGATGAGAGATCAGGGGTAAATGTAGAGTGGTTTGATGGACGGCCGATATTGAATCCCTTGATCATAGACTGTTCGTCAGACATATGAAGGTCTTAATGATATCAGATTTGGCGATCTTGGGCTCGTTGGATTCGTCTTGTCGAGCCGCTCGATTTGACTATTAACACGTCATGTTTGGAAACCGTTTGGTAATCCAAATTGTGGTTTGAACCCTCCAACAATGCTTCAGGTCCTTGATTTGGACCCATTTGAGCTCAG
>NW_021371594.1:0-499 GCF_001605985.2 Dendrobium catenatum
TTTATTCCTTGATTTAGATCTTCAATCAAAAAGTTTTTTTTTTGCCTTTTTAAAGAACTTGAGTTTGGATTATCAATTTTTGAGTTTCGAACATTTTCTGGATTATGCATTGTCAATCCAATTCTACTAAGTTTTTGATTAAAAGAAAGAGGTAACTTTCTCATTTTAAGAATATTTATTTTTCACTAAATCAGGGAATGTTTTATTTTTTTCTCTTTTATTCGTTTTGTTTTTGTTTGTGCATCCTCTCTTTATGATAGTGTCAAAGGGGGAGAATGTATTGTTGAATTTTTGTAATGTTATCGTGTTTGTATCTTATTTTCAAAAAATTAAAAACTACAAAAATATTTTCATCTCCCCTATTTTTAAAAAAAGTGTTATTCTATTGAGGGGGAGATTAGGAGAAATTGCTTTTTATTGAAAATTCAAATTGAATTGTTTGACATCATCAAAAAGGGAGAGATTGTTGCGGATCTATGGTTTATGATTTTGATGATAG
>NW_021371595.1:0-238 GCF_001605985.2 Dendrobium catenatum
TTGGAAAACTTGTTTGTTGATGTACTCCAAATCCACAAGAGACAAGGCTTGACAACCCTGCACCTCTATAGGGATGGAGTCTTCTTCTGGACAGGCAAATTCCTTTGCAAGCTTTGCGAGGGCATCCGCCGAAGAATTGCTTCCACGGGGAATCCTATGCATAGTTACAATCAGAATTTGCTCGAGCAAGCGACAGGTGTGCTGATGGTACTTCAGGAGTTTAGGATTCAAAACCTTA
>NW_021371596.1:0-243 GCF_001605985.2 Dendrobium catenatum
GAGAGCGCCTTCGTTCCGAGTAAAACAAAACTTTCTGTCGAGAAAGGAAGCCCGCCAAGCGTCGTCCCTTGCTCCAGCTTCCGAAAATCTTCCCGAAATGGCTTTGCTCTCTGCTCGCTCTCTGCTTCCATCGCAGAAATCTCTAAGATGCGAGATACGGGCTGAAGCGACGATCTTGTTTGATCGTAGCTGTCGACGCCATTTCTTGATTTAGGAGGTAGATTCAAAACGTATAGAAAGTCA
>NW_021371597.1:0-379 GCF_001605985.2 Dendrobium catenatum
ATTGCAATAAATTTCTGATGTATTTATTTGACTTTAAATCAAATAGTAATATTTTTAAAATCCATACAGACAACCAAATATCATTTGTAGGCAATCAAATAACCCTTAAATTAGATGACCATAATTATTTCAAATTGATTTATTTGCTTCACTTTTTTTTTAAATACTCCTAAATTCTAAATACTTTCAACCCTTTAATCACATAGAAATTAAGCAAATTTATGCTCATTAGATGAAGCCTTTGTTCTCCTAATAGAAAGAAAAAAAAAAATCAGTGGATGTTTGAGGCTTAGATAAATTCATAATTATATTCAAGACTCAAGAGTATTGATTCAAGCTCATTTGCACACAATTGAAAAAAAAAAAAAAAAAAAAAAAA
>NW_021371598.1:0-308 GCF_001605985.2 Dendrobium catenatum
TCTTCTCACAAGGAGATCAAGCACTATGGAGGGATTTTTAAGGAAATCCCAATAGGGAGTGGCTGTTACGTGAGAGAGGAGAAATCCAGAAATTTATTTCCTAAATCATAATGAGAATATAGGAAATAATAAAGAGGTGGGGCTTGAGGAAAAAATCGGCTCAGGGAGGGATTATGAAATTTGGAAATATTTCCCAAAAGAAGTGGGAGCTTTAGGAAACAAATCCAAGGGGTTTTGATGAGGGGGGCTGAAATTGTGGGCAGAAAATTGACAGATTTTGGAAGGATTTCCAACGTGAGGGTGGGACT
>NW_021371599.1:0-271 GCF_001605985.2 Dendrobium catenatum
TTTTCTCTATAATTATAAACATTCTTACAAATCCAACTCTGTAAGCTCACATATTGCTTCATCTTCATAATAATAATAATAATAATAATAATAATAATAATTTCCATCTTCAAATCTAATATCTTTAATGTTCTTAAGCTCACATATAACCTCAGCCCTTGCTAGCATTTGTTCCCATTTATTTTAGAAAGCAAGATATTATTTTCTAATGGCATATCCAAATTAGTCACTCTCATTATTGAGGATTCGAGTATTTGATGCCTCAATTCTC
>NW_021371600.1:0-243 GCF_001605985.2 Dendrobium catenatum
GTTTCCTGCTTACTTTTCAGAGAGAGGGTACCCCACTGTTCTCCCGTTGTTTCAGGCGTCATCTACCCTGGAGTCGGAGGATCCGACTTTTCTTCTTTGCTCCTTACCTGGTTGCTGATAGATTTTCCTTGGTCTACTAGCTAGATTCAATCAGTTTGCCACCCCACTTGCGAGGGACAGTTGTTGTAGATGGGGTTGATCACAGATTAGACGCACTTTACTACAGAGGAGACAGAACTTAGC
>NW_021371601.1:0-257 GCF_001605985.2 Dendrobium catenatum
CAAGTTAGGAAATGTTTTTCTATCGTGATAGGTAACCTTAATTTGACTTCTGTTTTCAATTATTTTGAATCCTCGGATTTTATTTCTTAAAATAGATTAAAATGCATTATCTCTCATTTTAACCATTTTCCACCGTATAACTTTTGATATGAGGTAGATACCATCCTTTGAGTATTTTGATTAGTTGATATTAAAATTTCATTGGGTTATTATTGTTATATATTATTTTAACTAAAATAGATAGTATAATGTTAATT
>NW_021371602.1:0-563 GCF_001605985.2 Dendrobium catenatum
ATTAATAAATAATTGAATTATAATTAAATTAATTAATTATAATTGACAATAATTAATTTTAATTAATTAAATATTAACATAATTATTTATAATTAAAAATAACTTAATTATAATTAATTATATTAAAAAATAATAATAAATAAGAAATTCCCCTCCCCCCCATTCACTCGGCTTGCTTACAGGATTTGGCCAAATGAGGGCACGGAAGGGAGAAAGTTACCTACACTACACGCGAGCTCCTGTTGTAGCTTCCGATCAAAATGTTTGTGACTTCCGATCCTGTAGGAGGAGGACGTTGGGCTTGGCTTCGGACGGGATGAGCTCGGGTAAGTTGCTCTTCCTCTCTCTCTCTCTCTCTCTCTCTCTCTCTCTCTCTCTCTCTCTCTCTCGGCTTGTGTAAGAGCCCGACAGTGGAGGTCGAAGAGGGAGCGGCTTCAGGCTTTGGAGGTCGGAGAGGTTTCAGAAGAGGTGGAGTTCGGTCGAAGCAGAGGTTTCGTATGGGGAGAGTGTCGAAAGGAACCGAGCGTATGGGAGAGCCGAGGAAGTAGCGGGAGAGAGCTCGT
>NW_021371603.1:0-202 GCF_001605985.2 Dendrobium catenatum
CATTTTTTTTATAGCGTGCAAAAAGAATTGAGGCATAGATAATTTCAGTGGTTTTTTTTCTCATAATTAATTCATGAAAATATATATTTATTTAGTGAAGTGGATCATCCGCCCACCTTAATTTTTATGCTTTAGTAGAATAAGCATTCATTTTTACTAATTTACCCTTTTTTTTTTTTTTGGATAAAACCCACTCCTGGGG
>NW_021371604.1:0-243 GCF_001605985.2 Dendrobium catenatum
ATGGTGGTCTTGAACTTTGAAAGAACTGCTTCCATGAAAACACTAAGGCCATCTCCAACCGAACGCCAAACATATATATGGCAACGTTCGGTCGCTCTAGCCGAAGGCCAAATCTTCCGCTATTTGCTTGCGGGTGAAAAGTGTGATGTCAATATTGGCATTGCACTGTTCATCTGCGATTTTTCTATCTCAACCGGATTTGCCGTAGAAATGCGCCAAAGATGAGAAAGACAGTTACATTCG
>NW_021371605.1:0-331 GCF_001605985.2 Dendrobium catenatum
CTGCCTTGAATATTAATCATAAACAAAAATCCCAGCACAAGAAAACATTAATCATTTGTTAAATTTTATACAATAGTAACAATGCACAAATATAATTTGTGTTAGAATGTTTTACATATTTATTTAGAAGAGATGAACTTCTATCTTCCTATGTTTAGCTACAGCATCTTGTGACATTCAAATGCAAGTCATCATTTTAATCTACAATAAGAGTATAACATATTTTTAAGACTTACAGTTTTGATAGTTTTCACCCAAACCCAAATCTAATTAGAATGAATTTATGTTTAATAAATTATATTAATTAATTTAAATTTATATTACACTTATC
>NW_021371606.1:0-215 GCF_001605985.2 Dendrobium catenatum
TGCCTCATGGCCTTCACAGAAGCTACATTGCCTCCCGGTCTTGTACTACCAACCTTAAATGGAGATCAGACATAGACAATATGCATTTCGCAGCTCCAATGTCTATCAAACAACTCAATCCCATTAACGAGAACCTCCTCTCGCTATTACCCCCTCCGCTATTCACAGCACCAGCTCCCAAACTACTTCCACTTGCCACATTCCTCCCTCCATCA
>NW_021371607.1:0-255 GCF_001605985.2 Dendrobium catenatum
GATCCAATATCGGTTAACATCATCGAGCAAAGGCTCTGACAAACAACCTCGGCTAGATTATACATCCTTGGACTTTCGACGGACTAATACCCAACGCCAGAGTTCTCCCTATCGGCGGACTTCTACTCGTCGTCGGACTTATGCCCGTCGACGAACTTTCATCGGTCTTCTGCCCGAGGCCGTACTTCTACACGGCGTCGGACTTCTCCTTGTTGTCAGACTTCTGCTCGTCAGCAGACTTCTACTCGTCGTCGA
>NW_021371608.1:0-211 GCF_001605985.2 Dendrobium catenatum
CTTAGCTAGACTCAACAACTAACCTCGAATATTTATCACCTCATGAAGATTCATAAATGATGGAAAATGAAGATTCATAAAAAACAACCCTATGATTTTTATTATTGTAATTATTGTTTTAAAGAGGTTGTGCATCCCTATGATTACTCCTTAATTAATACAAACATATATTTAAGGTTTGCCTGTCATCAAAATAAGACTTGAAAAAATC
>NW_021371609.1:0-304 GCF_001605985.2 Dendrobium catenatum
AGATTTACCCCTAGGTTAGGAGCGAATTATACTTGTGCAGTCTTATGCAGGTGGCCATGCTCATACAAGGAGCTAAAATAAAAGGGGGCAGTTAATACATAATAATATATAACTCTTTGCACAGGTACCTGCCACGCTTAAAGACCCCCTTTTAAATAAAAAGAGCATGGCCAAGTGTGGCCAAAAGTAATGCATTTTAATTTCATAATTATAACTGCTTGGGATTGATTATATAACTGTTGATTATTAGGATAACCCTATAGGATTGAGTCTAGATTTTTGTTTTAAATTTGAGATGTAAATT
>NW_021371610.1:0-227 GCF_001605985.2 Dendrobium catenatum
GTGTTTATTTTAAATATCAATTCACCTCTCTCTCTTAGTTAGCTTTGGGCCAGTTCATAGGGCCTAACATCCCTAACGAACTATCAAGTGGTATCAGAGCACTTTCTAGTGTCATCTAAGCACTTTCAAGTGGTATCAGAGTTGTTTTCAAAAAATAAGTTTTTAAAAGCTTTTGAATTTTGATCCATGACTAATTTTTTAAATCATAATATTGCGGAAGGATATTC
>NW_021371611.1:0-258 GCF_001605985.2 Dendrobium catenatum
ATAACAGATATTAGAAATGACAATACTCTTCTATTCCTTTAAACTAATAACTCTCATATCCAAAAAAATAGTTTAACTCTCTTCTTCAGATAATCAATATAATCCTAATATTGACTAAAACAATCCATAACTAGTATAACATTAAACTTAGTTAGAGGTAACACACATAACTTAGAAATTCAACTACCATAAAAAACTTTTACCTTGCATAAATAGTCATAACTAGCCGTCATATAATCACCAAACACATAAAAATTG
>NW_021371612.1:0-220 GCF_001605985.2 Dendrobium catenatum
CTTCCCTTTATTCTTTTTGTATATAGCATTAAGTGTCAAGTCTATTTTTTTTTTTCATTTTTTTGTGATTTTAATTTCTTACTATATGCTATTATTTTTTTTTCATTATCCTTCCATAATGATTCTATCTTTTTGAATATTAGTGTAATTTTAGACACGCTTGCCCAATATATAAAATCCTTTTAATATTTATATTAATTTATCGTATGAGTACTTTAAC
>NW_021371613.1:0-355 GCF_001605985.2 Dendrobium catenatum
ATTTTTCTGAGTAGGATTCCATAATCCTGAAGTAAAATGAACTAATTCTTCTTTGTTAGTAGATGAATTCTTTTGTTTAAGAATTCCTCCATATCCTATGTCAGATGCATCGGTCTCAACAATTTTTAAATAATCAGGGTTTGTTAAATTAATAAAAGGTAAATTTTTAACATGATGTTTAATAATTTGTACTGCTTTAGTACATGTATCGTCCCAAGGGGGAGAGTTTTTACGAAGTCTTTTAAATAAGGGTGCAGCATCTTTTGAAAGATTTTGATAAAAATCAGAAACATAATTTAAAGCACCAAGAAATCTTTGAAGCTGTTTTTTGTCTAATATTTTGTCAGGAAATTTA
>NW_021371614.1:0-423 GCF_001605985.2 Dendrobium catenatum
AAAGTAAAGGAGAGTGATCAGATAAGGTACGGGTAAGGTGGGTTGTGTGAGTATTAGGAAAAGCAGTAATCCAATAATTATTGAAAAGAATGCAATCAAGTCTTTGCCACATAGTACCTCTATTCCAAGTGAAGCTATTATCAGAAAAATCGAAGTCATGCAAGTTGTAGTTCCTTATCAAATCATTAAAATCTTACATAACATTTAATTCTGTATGTTTACCTCTCACACGTTCAGAAACATTAGTAATGCAATTGAAATCACTACCCACTAACCAAGGGGCATTAATATTAGACGAAAAATCAAGGAGTTTCTCCCAAAGGGTATTCCTCTCAATTCTAGTACAAGCAGCATAGATAAAAGATGCATAATAAGAAACGAAATTTAAAGTAATATTAGTGTGAATAACTTGAGGAAGATCCA
>NW_021371615.1:0-215 GCF_001605985.2 Dendrobium catenatum
ATTTAAAGTATTTTATTTTAATTTTTTTTAAGGGAAAAACTATGGAGGGGCCTACGCGTTAATATCAAAAAAAAAATTACTGAGTCCTTAAAGGGACGTCGCGCCCAGTACTACTCAAAAGAGCTACAAAAATGAAACAAAGAAAACTTAGGAGCATAAGGTCCCTACTACACAAAAGTTCAAGTAAACCTAGATACATCCTATGGTGCGCAAGA
>NW_021371616.1:0-458 GCF_001605985.2 Dendrobium catenatum
AGTCCAGCCAATAAACTTCATCTTTAGGATGATTGTTTTGTTTTAAAATGTTTGTTGAGTATTTTAAACATTAAACTATCATTTTCTGGAGTTTAGAGTGATTTTGAGTTTTATGAATTTTTATGAATATTTTAATCACTTAATTAAAGGGTCAAAAATTAACTTTTTAATTAAACTCAAATTCTAGAATTTTTGTATTTTATTAAAATACTAGACCTTACTAAAATCAGTTAGACAATAAGTACATTGAAATCGGATTTTTTTATATTTTATTACGAAGGTTTGAAGTTTTGAACTAATTTTGATCTAGAGTTGAACGATTTGTTGACTTTTTGATTTTGAAAGATTTCTGGAATTTTAATATTTTTAATAAATATTAGACATTATTATGAGTTGAATGCAATTGAGTTTCGTCAATTTAGATTTTTCTTGAATTAGTTATGAAGGTTTGAAATTTA
>NW_021371617.1:0-239 GCF_001605985.2 Dendrobium catenatum
GTCTCACTTGGGAAAATTTGATCCTAAATCTGATGAAGTAGTATTATTGTGATATTCTAGTGTTGGGAAGTCTTTTAGGGTGTTTAACAAGAGAACTTTGATGGTGGAAGAGACAACCCATGTAGTTTTTGATGACTCTGATCCTAAGAAACATGGAGTACAAGATGATGATGTTCGAGAGATTACAAGTGGTGTAGAAAAATTGGGGAAGGGGAGAGAGCACCAAAGTAATGAAGGAG
>NW_021371618.1:0-231 GCF_001605985.2 Dendrobium catenatum
GGGATAAAGGCTTGATGTTGTTGTTGTTTGTTGTTGTCATATAGGGTATTTTTTTTTAATTGTGAACTTTGTTTTTTATGAAAGAACTATCGAATTCAAGTATTGGATTCATATAAAATTCTTTAACTGGATTCTTATGTTGCACTGATACGGATATGAAAACACAGATACGACACGATATTGATACGAGACACATCAATTCTTAAAAATATGGATACGGGTACAGCACGA
>NW_021371619.1:0-398 GCF_001605985.2 Dendrobium catenatum
TAACCTTGCTTTTGATTTACTATGAGAGGATTAGCTGCTTCTGCTTGTCTTTTAAGCCTGTGAAGATTTTAAATTTAAATATTAGATTTTTATTTGAGAGCTTCGTTTAGAATAAAATAAGCTTTAACTGAAATTAATCTATTGTTCTATACATAGAGGTGTACGATATTATCTGGATAAGCGCTACTAATATGACCACCCAAACATGTTGACCAAAAATTTCAAATTCAATGAACAAAAAGCTGGGGCCCAATTAAATACACATCAGAAGTGATACGTAATGCAAAATTAGCTTGATCGGGCACGAATCTCGAGGCAAAAGCTAGTTGAAAACTTCAAAAATTAATTCCGAGAGCATCCAAACTCTGATTTCAGCAAGCTTATAGTCGAACTGAGCG
>NW_021371620.1:0-341 GCF_001605985.2 Dendrobium catenatum
CTAGTAGAGTCACAGTGTAATAAGAAACAAGTTATGAGCACACAACAAAACAAATTAAAACACTAAAGCAAATGTCAAAGCCCCAAAGTGCAAAAATCACAAACTCAATCAACTCAAACAAGTTCAGAACAAATCTCCAAACAATCAAATTTAAAATTCTTGGGCAGCCTTATTTATAAGGACTTGGTTGTAAGACCCGCTACTCGGCAACTTTCGTAGGAAAGTCGTAAGCCCGATCTTAGGAGAAAATTTTAGGTAAAAAATTGGCCTAACTCCTAACCCCCAATTAAAACCTTTGACCACTTCTAATAGAAGTCGTAAGTCCGACCTCTGAGGCAAAT
>NW_021371621.1:0-341 GCF_001605985.2 Dendrobium catenatum
ACATGTTATGT
This sequence comes from Dendrobium catenatum, assembly GCF_001605985.2. NCBI lineage: Eukaryota > Viridiplantae > Streptophyta > Magnoliopsida > Asparagales > Orchidaceae > Dendrobium > Dendrobium catenatum. The sequence continues at coordinate 12 of NW_021371621.1, forward strand.
ACAAGTTTATACATACTATGTATAAGCATTATAAATATTATGTATAAGTTTATACATGTTATGTACGAGCATTATACACACTATATACATGCTATATACACATTATAATCGAGCATTATACACACTATATACACGTCATGTACAAGCATTATATACACTATTCAAAATTATTATATACTTTGAATAAGTTTATGTATACAATGTACAAGTTTATACAAGCTATATATAAGCATTGTACATGCTATATACAAGCATTATACATGTCATATAAAAGTATTATATACACAACATATAAGTTTATTAAAGCATTATGCATAGTATTTAGAAGTT
>NW_021371622.1:0-260 GCF_001605985.2 Dendrobium catenatum
CAACTTGTGGATAACAACAGTGGATATATCGTAGGCATAACGAATCACTGTGGACACAAGTACAGATATCACCTACGACAGCGGTGATCAAAATCTATAAGTACACTGAGTACAACGACAACCCGATGTACGAAAAAGTCTACTACACTAAAGATCTTGAAAGGAGATCTTCTCAAAGCAAAGTGACAATCAGTGGACTTCAAAGTCCAAAAGAATCCTTCCCCGGTGAATGAGAAAGGGGGAGTCAATATCAAGTCCAA
>NW_021371623.1:0-249 GCF_001605985.2 Dendrobium catenatum
TGGGTGACGGGAAGAAATACAGTGTCTTGTGGGAGTCATACGACGAACAGAAGTCCGACGAATAGTGAAAATTTGTCGTCCAGTAGAAGTCCGACGATGTGCGTAAATTCAATGTCCGGTATAATTCTGACGTCCGGTAGAAATACGACGTCAGGTAGAAGACTGACGAAAGTTCATCGACGAGCAGAAGTTCGACAACGAGTAGAAGTCCGTTGACGAGCAGAAGTCCAACGACAGGGATAAGTTTGA
>NW_021371624.1:0-407 GCF_001605985.2 Dendrobium catenatum
TAGATAATGTTCCTTTTGATTATTGAAAAAATAGAATTAGCACATTCTTAAGAGGGCAAGACTCTCGTATGTGGCACATGCTTACACACCAATATCTTACACCCATTAAAGAAATTAATGGTATTAAAATTGAAAAACCTTTTGATGAATGGACTACATTAGAGAGGAAATTAGATGAGTTAAATGCTAGGGCATGTAACACTTTGCATTGTGCACTTCTTCCAGATGATTACATGAAAATTTCTATGTTAAATTCAGCAAAAGAAATTTTGGACAAATTAGTTATAACTTATGAAGGTACTAATGAGGTTAGAGATGCTCACATAAATAGACTTGTTCATGAATATGAATTATTTCGTATGTCTCCGTTTGAATCTATTTCTGATATGTATACAAGATTTATGAAA
>NW_021371625.1:0-298 GCF_001605985.2 Dendrobium catenatum
TAGGGTTTAACCAATTTTAATTAATCTTAAAAATCTCAAAAGGGCTTTAAACACTTGTTGATCTGTTCTTAGGTCATTTATGGCCTTTGGAATTGATCCCAAGGAGTTTAGGACTCATTTGGGTTCAAATCCTTAAGCAAACCCTCTTAGTCGTAATAACTTGGTAACCCCTACGAATATGAATAATTTCTAAAATTCACTGTTAATTATAAAAAAAAAATTTGACTAATCAAACTTAATGGTTAATGACTTCAATTAGAACCTATTACTTCTTAAAAATATTAAACTTCCATAATTT
>NW_021371626.1:0-290 GCF_001605985.2 Dendrobium catenatum
GAGTGGACTCATTTTATGCCTCTTGTCAATTGAGTGGAGCTTTGCGCATCTTTTTTATAGATTTTCAATTTTTGGCATCTTTGCGCTTCTTTTGTTGGCATCATTGGCCAATTTTTTTTTTAATTTTTGCAAGCTACATTCTCTTTTATAACCTCTTAAAAAAATCTTAGTTGTGAATATATCTTCTCAGATATTAGAGAATAGGAGCTCTCTCTCTAACATAAGGAAGAATTACCACAAATAGAATTAATAGTCAAAGACAAGAGTAACGAGGGATCTTGATGTGACAA
>NW_021371627.1:0-934 GCF_001605985.2 Dendrobium catenatum
CCTAAACCACTAAAATCTGAATTTTATTTCAGATTTTCTGCATTTTCCTCTTAGCCCCCACCATAGCTGTCAAGGAAGTTTTGATAAGACGTTGGATGCTCACTAGTCATCCCATGGACTACCCGCCACTGGCTACCGCTCCAACGGACTACGCTTTTGTGCGCCATTTGTCTCCTAGTGGCATCGCTCGGTTGCTCTCAATCTTCCTCCATTAAAAGTGCCACAAACAAGAGGGTGAGTGAGAGACCCAAGGTGAAAGTTCTATTTGTTAATTGTGGATTATTGTTTCTCCCCATAACATTACTCTCTAATTCTATGTTGTCAATTTGATATTGTCCCGTTAATCTAGTTATAACCGCATGCCTTAATTTCAACTTGATAGTTCTGAAAACCTAACTTGGGTAAGCATTAATTTTATAACTAGCAAAGCTTTAAAAATCTTATATTAAAATCCCCAAGCAGTTTTTGTTTTCATGCATCACGTTTCACATCAGTTTGGTATCAGAGCATGGTTACCTAGGGTGCGGACTCGACAGAGTCGAGCTCTTTTTCACCCCGGGGAATGATGCGGAAATCCAACCGTCCATGACTATCCGAGGAGCTGAAGATCAACGGCTGTCATCGTCCCACGTTATCTTATATTTTATTTGTAATTTTTAAATTTTTATTATGAATTTTTCATTTTTACCCTCACTTAAGAGGATCATCCTATGTAAGCCTTAGGGGCATATGTGTCTTGTTTTAGTTTCTTAGGCCTATATATAGAGGCCCTTTCTTATGTAATTAGAGGATGAATTGTTAATGAAAATTTGCTTTTTGCGTTTTCTTTGTGAGTTCCATCTTTTAGATCTCTTAGTGAGTTCTTTTTCTTTTGAGATCTCTTAGTGAGTTCTCTAGTTTGTGTTTTCTTTGTGAGTGCATCCCTCTCCCAAAT
>NW_021371628.1:0-347 GCF_001605985.2 Dendrobium catenatum
CGGGCTTCTGCTTGCCGTCAGACTACTAACCGTCGTTAGACTTTTGCCCGTCGACGGACTTTCATCGGTCTTGTACCTGGCGCTGCACCTCTACCCGACTTCATACTTCTACCAGATGTCGTACTTCTACCAATTAATAGACTTTTGTCGATCTTCTGCCCGACGTTGTATGACTACCCGACGTTGAATTCCTGCCTGTCATCATACTTCTCCCCGATGCTGGAAGTATGCCCGTCATTTCAACCTCCCTCCTTACAACGGTTTATCCGACCTCCATCGCAAATCACCAAACATCAGAACTCCACAAGATCTCTCGAAGAAAAGAGGGAGAAAGAGAAGAATGGGGA
>NW_021371629.1:0-504 GCF_001605985.2 Dendrobium catenatum
TAATAGAGATATATCATGAATTCCTCCTAAAATTTTTTTCATTCTAGAGGAAAATAGTATGTTTCTTTTCCATTTTAGTGGATTTTTTGCTATCTTTTCTCTTTTTCTAGATTATACTAGTTAATTTATCTGCAATAAAATTCAAATAATCAAGGAACCCAAAATCTTTTAGGGAAGCTCTTTCATTTCCCACCAATCTTTCTCTCACTAGCTTTCTTATAGAGTGAGAGGCCTTGGCATGGAGGGGGGACCAAAGGTCTTCTCCCCTCTTTGGAGGGGAAAGTGCTGAAAGAGTTTCTGGAGGTAGCAATCAAGATGATTGGGGATCGGTCTCCCAACAAGCCCAACTGGAGCAAAACGAAGACCAAGGGTCACACTAGTGGGAAATTGATGGGTGATGGAGGCTTTGAGAAGGTTGGTGATGATCAGTCTCATAATATTGGAGGTGGCGGTGTGCCTCGGGATGTGGGGCCAAAGGGAGTGTTCTCGCCCCCTCTTGGTGTG
>NW_021371630.1:0-259 GCF_001605985.2 Dendrobium catenatum
CACAAAAAATTTCCAAAAATCTAAAACCCTAAAATTTATTTCACTTCAAAAATCTAACCAAAAAGTAAAAAAAAATACCTAAAAACCTTTTTGGACTTCTCCTACAAGGCGGCTGGACACTTCAACTTCACCGGAGAGAGGCTAAGCCGGCGGGAGAGGCGGCGGGAAGGTTGGCCGACCGGACGGGCGCCTCAGGTTTTCGCGATCTGGAGCTTACGGGCAGAAAGAATCGGGAAGCAGGTGAGCCGATCGGGTGTGG
>NW_021371631.1:0-314 GCF_001605985.2 Dendrobium catenatum
AGATAAAAAAGTACAAATTAGATCATTGTTCAACTTTTCTTTCATAAAATGTGCCAACTCTAACATGCTTACTATAGTCATTTCGCACGAGATTATATATAATATTGATGGTTGACTTGTTATCCTAATAATGCCTCATCAAAGCTTTTCATTAAATTAGTAAATCTTCTAGGATAATTTTAAGTCATAGAAATTTACAAATTCTTACTGCTATATATCTCTAAATTCAGCTTTTGTGTTGATATTGCTACCACATTTTGTTTCTTACTTCTTCAAGCCACAAGATTGCATCCTAAGAATGTGCAATATTTTAC
>NW_021371632.1:0-348 GCF_001605985.2 Dendrobium catenatum
ATTAAAATAATTATAATAATTTTATTTTTACTTTTAACATATGTTATCAAATAAAAATATTATTGTTGCGGGCTAAAGTATATGTGAAGATAGAGTTATAAAATTATACGTCTTAATCTTGTATGGATATCCAGCACACAAACAGAATAAAAAAGAAATGCCATTATTTTTATGAGAAAACCCTGGAAAGGAAAAAACCTCGGGGGCACACCCAGATAAAAGGATTATACTAGTAGTTGCTTAAGTTACAAGTGGCTGATTCTATCGGTTTGAATTTCACTTACAAACGGAGATAGAAAATTTGATGATGTTTTGGTGGTCGGGCAAATATCCTGCTTTAATTGACGG
>NW_021371633.1:0-1152 GCF_001605985.2 Dendrobium catenatum
TTGCTGTTGTCAAAAAGGGGGAGAAATTGTTTGTTTGCTTTGTTTTTGTTTGTTTTATTTTGTTTTGTTTGTTTTATTTTTGATTTTATAGTCTTGATAATCCTTTTATGTTGGTCATTATTGTAGTTATGTGTTTTGTATAAAATTAAAAAAAATTAATTATTTATGCCTCTTTATTTTTCATGTATTCATCAATTTAGGGGGAGTTTAGGATATTCTTAAAATTTGAAATCTTACAAACAATAATTGTTTTGCCATCATAAAAAAGGGAAAGATTGTAGAGAGAGTTGCAATTTGCATGTTTTACATTTTTGCAACTTGTACTATTTTTATGATTTCAAATATTATTATTTTATATATCTCTTAATACTTTTTGGAAGATTTTCTTTTGCTCTAGTGTGTACTAACATTTCAGAAAAATCAACTCCAAGCGATGAAGACTTCAAATTATTCATTTGTAAATTATAAGTTTTAAAATGAGATGGAGTGATTGTAATTGAGTGAAAAATTACAACACACACTCTTGGGGGAATAATTTTTGTGAACTGATCGTACGGGACGAATCTAATTCGTACGGGACGATCGTGTCAATAAACCCCTAGGAAGAGCAATGGATCGAACAGGCAGGTAGAAAAAATTTTTTAAGTCCAAATCATCCAGGATGATTTTTATATTCATGCCGGGACGAACGTCTCTGGATTCTCACCTTGCACTGTTCGTCCAGACGAAAAACATGATTCGTACCGAGATGAAACTCTCTGTTTGAGATCGTACAGGATGAAATGAACCTTCATCCCTAGATGAAACTCTCTGTATAAAATCATCCCAGGATGAATCTTGTTCGTCCCAGGACGAACTGAACTGACTTACCTCAGTTGGTTACGTCATGTAGAATTTTGGGAACCGACCTATGTAATTACCGTTTCGTACGGGACGAACCTAGTTCGTATGAGATGATGAGCGTGTACGAACATAGTTCATACCAATATACATTAGGATCATTTCTGACACTTAAAGTAAAATCGTCCGGGACGATCCACGATCGTACAGGACGATCACTGCGTACAGAATTGAAAACTTGCAATTTTTTGTCAGTTTTTCTTATCTTTTGTATTTATAGTCCAAATTAGACTGCCACCCAATCTTTTTGCT
>NW_021371634.1:0-227 GCF_001605985.2 Dendrobium catenatum
ATGCTTGGTCCATGTGTGTTGTGCCCACCGGCTCTGTGGAAGTGCCCAGCTGGAAAATATAAATGGCGCCCATAGAAAATACATTTCATCCATTCCAAATAATAATATAAAAAGTCACCAAATCTATAATTCCACAATAAATTTAAGAACCAATATAAAATTCTGCAATGATCTAAATTCACAATATGAACATAAAAATCAATTTTGTAATGAATATGATAAAATCT
>NW_021371635.1:0-367 GCF_001605985.2 Dendrobium catenatum
AGAATGTAAAACATGCAAATAGCAACTTTCCTAACATTCTCATGGAGTGATATTAAAGGGAGTGGGGTTGGAATTTCAAATAGAATTAAATTAAATCTTAGCACTTATTTCTAGAGGCCAATAGAGGTGAATAAGGAGGCATTTTGGGATTTTAAAATAATTCAGAGTTGCCTTAGTTTAAATTTTTTGTTGAAGAGAAATTTTTATTTAAAATGTCAATTGGTTAGAATATTGAGACTATATTCCCAAGGATGGGGTCTTATTATTTTGAGTATGCCCTGGATCCTAGATTTATTTTAGGCAATAATTGATAGTAGCCTAAACCTACCTAACAACAACAACAACAACATCAAGCCTTTATCCCACT
>NW_021371636.1:0-282 GCF_001605985.2 Dendrobium catenatum
ATCTAGTTTCAATTCAACTCCAAAACGAACTCAAATCTAACCCGATTTATGATTCGTCCATTTCGATTGACTCAATTTAATACAATCTAATTCGTTTTTGATCAAATTGATACATCATTAGGCTCAAATCAATTCACCAATCAAACACCAAATTCTTTCTAATCAAATCTATTTAATTTTAATTAAATTAAAATTAGCCCTTTGATCCCTTTTAAATTCAACCCAAATCTAATTCAACTCCAAAGTAAACTCAACTCGACTCATATCAAATCAATTCTTTTA
>NW_021371637.1:0-786 GCF_001605985.2 Dendrobium catenatum
TTGGTGGCAGTAAAAATTGGACCTTATATAGGAGAGATAAGAAAAATCATCCAAAACTACAGAAATTTTAAGTTATCACGTAATGGATCGTCCCGTACAATCATGGATCATCCCGGACGATTTTACTAAAAGTGTCGGAAATGATCCTGATGTATATTGGTACGAATTATGTTCGTACACGCTAATCGTCCCGTACGAACTAGGTTCGTCCGGTACAAAACGGTTATTCCATATGTCGATTCCCAAATCCCTGAAGAACGTAACCAACTGAGGTAAGTCAGTTTGGTTCGTTCTGGGATGAACAAGTTTCATCCTGGACGATTGTTTACAGAGAGTTTCGTCCAGAGATGAAGGTTAATTTCATCCTGTATGATTTTATACAGAGAGTTTTGTCCAGAGATGAAGGTTAATTTCGTCTGGATGATTTTATACAGAGAGTTTCGTCCAGAGACGAAGGTTAATTTCGTCTAGACGAACAGTGCAAAGTAAGAATCCCAAGACGTTCGTCCCGGGATGAATTTTAAATTCATTCTGGACGATTAGGATTTAGAAAACATTTTCCCTGCCTGTTCGATCCATTGCACTTTCGAGGGCTTAATTGGCATGATCGTCCCGTACGAACTAGGTTAGTCCTGTACGATTAGTTCATAAAAATTGTTCCCCCAAGTGTGTGTGTTTTGATTTTTCACTCAATTACAATCACTCCCACTCAATTCAAAACTTATAATTTACAAATGAATATTTGCAAAATTTGATTTGAAGTCTTCATAGCTTGGAGTTGATTTT
>NW_021371638.1:0-481 GCF_001605985.2 Dendrobium catenatum
TCGCTTTTAAATATATTAATTAGTTTCTTTTATTCAAATCTGCATAGCTTAATAGTATACAACCCTGAAAGATAGATGAATGTTCTATTATCGATTTTAAAAAAAGAAACTATAGTTTATTTTTATAATCAGAAACAACATAGTGAATATGCAATTCATCTAAAGGGTGAAGAGAATATTCATCTATCAACCCAATAAGGAAAGTAAAATAACTAATTTATTTTTATAATCAATTACATAAGGATATTCAATTCACCCCATGGGTATGCAGAACATCCATTTAGCTTTCGATTATGAATTTAAATTATATATATTTAAAAGACAAGTATGTGTCCTCATATTCTTCCCCTATCTTAGAAAAGAACTAAGGTTTATTTTAATTCTGAGTCATAGACATCCTATAAGGGCAAGATCCTATAGTTAATTACATCTCCTAAGAGAATACTCTCGATTAAAATGAAGATTAAATAATTTTAAAAAA
>NW_021371639.1:0-250 GCF_001605985.2 Dendrobium catenatum
TTGAAGCGCAGTTCAGCCTACCACCCACAGACAGATGAGCAATCTGAAGTAGTCAATAGAAGTGTCGAGACTTACCTTAGATGTTTTGCAGGGGAGAAGCACAAGCATTGGGTAAGGTGGCTACCTTGGGCTGAATATTGGTATAACACTTCATTTCACAAGGCGATGCAGGTCACACCTTTCAAGGTGCTTTATGGGAGGGATCCTCCAACTCTGATACAGTACAGGCCTCATTCTACATCAGTGTCCT
>NW_021371640.1:0-202 GCF_001605985.2 Dendrobium catenatum
CCCTTAAAAAAATCAATAACAGCGTCAATCAAGTCCTTCTTAATAATACACCAAGTCTTCAGAAAAAACTTGGTATTGAAACCGTCCACCCCCGCCACCGAATCAGAATTCATATTACTCATCGTATCCCAAATTTCTTTTTCAGTAGGCAAAGCAGTTAACATATTATTATCATCACTATTAATGAGACAAGGAACGATAG
>NW_021371641.1:0-265 GCF_001605985.2 Dendrobium catenatum
TTTTGAGAATGAATATAGATGTGTACATTAATATTTTGAATTATATAATCTATTTTACTATTTATTACTGATTGATGACATTATATAGCTCAAGTTTTTGTTTATTTAAAGGATAAATTAATAATTTTTTCAATTTAGATTCTAGGGCATTACATGTACACCCATCTAATGTATATGAAATTTGAAATACATACTCATGCACTTAAAAAAATTACTTCCAAATAATTTAAGCATTCTTAAAATTATTTAATATTTTTATAATTAA
>NW_021371642.1:0-403 GCF_001605985.2 Dendrobium catenatum
TATATGTGGTTTATTGTAATTGTTGTATTTCTTTCCTATAATGCAATTATCTCTGGATGACTGTATTGAACTGAACGAAGCAAGATGAAAAGATCGACTGATCGATAGAAAAAAAAAAGAAAAAAAGAGATGAAAAGAAATGATAGATGAATCCTTTCACTATTGATATCTGGGGCATCACAGTTGGTATCAGAGTGAGTGTAGTGAAAGGATTTGCTATTATCCAGAGTGATAGTGATAATTACATTATTTGATTTGTTTTGTTTTCCGTGTTTGATTTCCTCGATTTCATTTGATTTGAATGATTTGAATTGATCAGGCAAATGGATCCGAAAGGCAAAAAGATTGAGACTGAGTCTGCTGCTAACCTCTCGCTTACATCTGAAAATATGAATAAGTTTGC
>NW_021371643.1:0-364 GCF_001605985.2 Dendrobium catenatum
GCCTGAGGTTTGATTGAGTTTTGGGATGCTAGCCATGGCACTTGTTGGATTGGAGCAGAGGAACTTACACTTACACTTTCAGATCTACAGACGATTTAGGCTACCAGTCTTCGGACACCCTTTTGAGGAGTGTGTCCCTCCGGATGATCAGTTGTTTTGCCGGGTTCCCTCAACAGATGGAGATAGGAGGGGCAGACTTATGTTGCCAGATGTTTACCCAGTACTTCTTGAGAACTACCATCGTGTTTACAAGGCTTCAGGGTAGTCGGCACGTGCGTGGGTCGGCATGCCTGTGGATGTCTGGATCCGCAGTTTCCTTCAGCACAGCCACTTGAATGTAGTAGGAGCGTCACTTCACGATCCG
>NW_021371644.1:0-301 GCF_001605985.2 Dendrobium catenatum
ACCGGAGTCGAACCGGGGTTGAACCGGATGACGTAATAAATATTTATAATATATATAGCAAAAATTGAAGAAAATTATAATACTTTTACTTATCTAATAGAGAAATGTTAGTGAAATAAATTCAAACATTTAAATCTAATGCATATAAACTATATTACCATAGATAATACTAAACCCAATAGCTTCTAAAAGCATAATCACATCTATTTTCGCTCCAAAAACATAACAGATCTGTAAGATCAAAATAAAATCTGAATGGAAACATTGTAAGCAGTCTTGCATACACTTGATTGCTGGTAAA
>NW_021371645.1:0-392 GCF_001605985.2 Dendrobium catenatum
GTAGGGTTACTTAGCATCAGTCTCTTTGATCATTACGAGTAGACTCAAAAGTGAAAAACAAGAGTACAGACTGACTCAACCCTAAACCTACGCAATCCTGAACTGGCTTCTTTTGATCGTTCGATCTTCGATTCCTAAAAAGTTAGAATAAACAAGTAGTCCAAAAGAAATAGTGTTTGTCAATCATCAAAACATAAGACATGAGAATAGGTATGCAACAATCTCCCCCTTTTTTATGATGGCAAAACACTACGAAAGCAGTTAGTAGTAAAAGTTCAGGATTGATGAAAAAAGGATCCTCATAAACTTCTCCCCCTTTTGACATATCAAAAAGGAGGAAACACAAGACAAATAGCAAATGATTTTTTTTTAACCAAGGCATGAAAAGGATA
>NW_021371646.1:0-200 GCF_001605985.2 Dendrobium catenatum
ACACACTATGTGCATGTTTATACATGCTATGTATAAGAATTATACAAATTATGAACAAATTTATGCACATTATGTAGAATTATACACGCTATGTATAAGGATTTCACATACAAAATATATTAGTTTATAGATGCTATATACATAATTTTTACACAGTATGTATAAGTTTATACACATTATGTACCAGCATTATATAAGCT
>NW_021371647.1:0-252 GCF_001605985.2 Dendrobium catenatum
AGTCTGAGGGAGACCTTGGAGATGGCTGAGCTGATAGGGATGACGGATGAGGTGCTTGAGGGGAACTTCATGAAGGGTTTGAAGCCACACATTCGATCAGCAGTTAGAGCGGCTAAACCAAGGAGTCTGAGGGAGGCCTTGGAGATGGCTGAGCTGATAGAGGATAGATTGTATTCTGATCATTACCGCAGGCCTGCTTTCTTTGGAGGGGGACGGAAGGTGGCAAATCCTACGGGAGGAGCCAAGGGTACT
>NW_021371648.1:0-300 GCF_001605985.2 Dendrobium catenatum
ATTCACCCCTCTCTTAGATACCCTCGGGCTAGTTCATAAGGGCTTACAATTTCTGACAACTTTTAAGTGGTATCAGAGCACTTTCTTATTGTGTGTATAATATTTATACATAGTATGTATACTTCTTATATAAATTTGTACATAGTGTGTATAATGCTTATACATTACATGTGTAATGCTTATACATAGTGTGTATAATGCTTGTACGTAGCATGTATAATGCTTGTTTAAAATAGTATATTGAGTGTATAATGCTTATATGTAGCAAATATAATCTAATACATAATGTGTATAAAGCTT
>NW_021371649.1:0-226 GCF_001605985.2 Dendrobium catenatum
GAATCCTTTCACTATTGATATCTGGGGCATCACAACTAGTGAGCATCCAACGTCTTATCTTTTCTTTCTTGATGGCTATGGTGGGGGCTAAGAGGCAAATGCAGGAAAACTGAAACAAAATTCAGATTTTAGTGATTTAGGAGAGGGATTTAATTTGAATTTCAAATTAATCCGAGGGAGAGAGGGGAAGCAATGGGGAGAAGAGTTGGGCTGAATTTGTGGAGTT
>NW_021371650.1:0-229 GCF_001605985.2 Dendrobium catenatum
ATACACAAAGCGTGCAAAAATAGAAAAGATTCATAACAGTTTGAAAAGTGAAAAGAGGCACAAAATTAGCCAAATAGAAAAGATGTAGAAAGTGTGCCACTAATATTTAAAAAGATGCACAATGTCACCAATTGAAAGCCTTTATAGTGTTATTTCCTTTATCATCTAATCTCTAATCCAAATCCATCTAGTTAGTGAAAGTTCGTTAGGGATGTTAGGCCCTTATGAA
>NW_021371651.1:0-259 GCF_001605985.2 Dendrobium catenatum
GTTTGACAAAATGTCTTTAGATTTTTGGAAAACACGCATGTCTACATTTTTACAGTCACTTGATTATCATATGTGGATCTTAGTTCGTGAAGGGTTTACTGGACTAGTTGACAAAGTTAGAGTTGAAATACCTTTTATGGACTGGACAATAAAAGAATATGACATAACATAATTAAACGTCAAATGCTTAAATAGTTTCTTTTGTGCTTTTAAATCAGAAGATTACATGTGGGTTTTTACTTGCAAGAGTAGAAAGGAT
>NW_021371652.1:0-328 GCF_001605985.2 Dendrobium catenatum
AACGACTACAAAGATTATCTCTCCGGCAAGATCGCTCCTCCCACCGACACCACCTCTCAAGACTTTGCAGGATGGTGGCTAATCGACAGTAATTTGATATCTGCACTCTTTTCTACCATTTCGCCTGCTCTTCTTCCTTACGTTATCACCGCAAATTCTTCTCAAGAAGTCTGGGCTACTCTAGAACGACGGCTACAATCAGCTAGCCGATCCCGTGTAATTCAACTTAAGAACGAATTACACCAAGTTCAAATGCATAATCAAACAATGCAACAATACCTATCCAGCATCAAGAATATCGTCGACAACATTGCCGCTGCAGGGACTA
>NW_021371653.1:0-945 GCF_001605985.2 Dendrobium catenatum
ATTCTGCTTTTCAATGGATTCAGGTACGCTTCCGAAATTTTTTCTCAATGATTTGGCATGTCGTTCGGAGACGATCGATGTGTTATTTTCGTCTCCATTAAATCCTAAGAAATGGTATCAGAGCCTGGTTGTCATGTTGAATCAACGAGAAATTTTTTTTTTTCTCACTGTTCAATTCATGGATTGTTTGTGTTTCACCGTCTATAGAAATATTCATTTTAATTTTTTTTTTGGAAGAAATTATGACTTCTCTGCATAAATTTACTGCCGAAGTTTTCAAAGTTATTCATTTTTTTTATGGATTAAGCATTTCGTCTTCTTCCATATTTTGACTTTACATGAATAGTTACTTTGTTTCAATGGATTATTCCATTTGAATTTTGTCTTCTTCCATGAAAATTGTTCTTTTCATTGAAGTGATAGTTCTCCAATAAGATTCCTTTCAAACGGCTCTAGTGTTCATGGCTTACGGTTACAGATCTCCATATATGCAAATTATTTTTCTAAATAATTAATTCATGGAAATATTGTGAATTGTCACATCTATTGGATGTTGGCAGTTACATTTATTAGTCACATTTTCTTTTGACGTTTTTCCTTTAGTTCCGTTAAGTTATTATTCCATTGTATGTGAAACGATGCGATGGTTATGTGTTTTCGGTTACATATAATTTTCATGTTAAATTATGAATAAATATTTTTTTTCATTTGATATAATTATTCATTAATTTGAAATTAAATTAAACTGAAATAATATGTCATCAAAGTGACCTCTATTAAATCAATTTATTTAATTTAAAATTAACTGAATAATGCTAAAGAATTTTTTCTAGTCTATGCGAAAATTAATCGGCCCAAAGAAAGATTATTTTTTGGCCAGATTCTAAAGATATAGTTATAAATATATGATAATTTTGATAGTATTCATGCATATAGTAAGTCGGT
>NW_021371654.1:0-317 GCF_001605985.2 Dendrobium catenatum
TCTCCCTGGTGATCTCATTATTGTTGACTGATGCAGACCCCTTTGGTGTTAAAAGAGTGGTCATAGTCTTGTAAGAGCCTCCTGAGCTGCTGCTCCTGGCTCCCTTCTCCAGATTATTCTGATTTTCTACCAGCTGTGCCAACTTCAATGCCTCCTCCAAGTCACTATGCATCAGAACTTTAACTGCCGCTCGAATCTCTGCCTTCAACCCCTTCATGAAGTTTCCCTCCAATACACTATCTGATAATCGCTCTACCCTACTAGCCAGGTGCTCGAACTGCTCACGGTAGTCTTCTACTGATCCCTCCTGCACCAGA
>NW_021371655.1:0-2345 GCF_001605985.2 Dendrobium catenatum
AAATGCAGTTATCTACAAATAATATAGCACGAGACTCGTTAGTGCACAATAATCTACCGGCAGAAAGAAATAAGCAATAAACGACAGTTTACTTGTATGAAATAGACAAACAACATAGTGCGATGCTATGCCATCGGATCTGTAAAACTCATACAAGTAAACAGAAGATGTCTATAAAATCTTAAATAGAGCGTCACACACATTCAAATGATGGTTGCCCGCACAGTTGACCAATGTCAAATATTTCAAAAATGCCCCCACATATACATTGCAACATGTATATACATAAACATAGAAGTGCACATGCAAGCACATTAACCTGTATAAATGTAAGAATATACACCCGTATGGGTCATGACGAGCGTGTTATGGGTATACACATGACGTTTGAGAATGCTGAGCAGATCTAGAAATGAACTTAAATTTGAGCCCGATCCTCCTATGTGAATGAATAGGAGTCGATATGACTCGAACCGTTAAGCAAATATACGGTCGCGGCATCGACCTGGATATTTTGTTTTATAGTTCATATTAGGCCTTCAAGGTCTATTAAATGAATGGTTCAATGCTAGAGGCATAGAAGTTACATTAAACCCAATGTTCTGTTAGCGGGCGAATATAATTGACACGGTTCAAATAACAAACAAATTATTTAACACCCCGATGATAGCCGTGTTCAACGTAGATCTCAACCGGAGAGGTTAATTTCAAATATTTAAAATGCCGCCTTGATGCCTATAAAAATATAAAACTCTTAGAAAATATCAAAACTTGAAATATTTAAAATTGAAATTAACCATCAAATGCTTAAAGCAAAATTAATTCACCATCCACAACAATTTATCGAGATGGTCAAATTGAAATATTGCTTTAGCTCTTTGAACCTGGTGGTTTGTCGCCAAATTACACCACTAAATTACAGTCATGGCCAGAGCCCATAAGTTTTTTTATGGCACTAAATCCTTCAGATATAAATCAATAGGATATAATCGATAGAGCATAAAGCCCTCTGTCTGCTAAGATGAATTCAAATTTGTCCCCTTAGATAAAGCCCCCCCTCCCTCTCTCAGGTCTTTAAGGTACCCTTGGACGAAGGAACCCATGGCTGCTGATAAGGATTTTCTGTCAGGGTTGGTGAAGAATCAGGTTGGGTTGACGACCTTATCTGAATATGATTATGTAGACCAGGGACCACGATAACCCAAGACAACGGAACTATGAGATCTTGATCGGGCTCATCTTCCATTCTCCCACCATCCGCTTTATGTGCACGATGGTGAAATTTTTAATTTTAAATATCAAACTTTCAAACACCTAAACCCATGCTACTAATATATGCAAGATACATATATCTCTATATATTTGATTGATGACTAGCCTTAAGCGAAAGTTATCTTTCGTTATCGAGAGTGGTAATTAACTATAAGGGCTTACGTCTGTAGGAAATCATAACTCAGATCATAAAGTCCTCGAAAATGAGGGCGAAATCTTTAGTAGTGTCTTATTTCAAACCCAATCTGCTTTCTAAAAATTTACCTCAAAATTTTATATGTTAAAACTAAGTCGAAAGAGGTGAGGTCGGGGTGCAAATTTTCAGAGCCCATAGATTTCTGGTGACTTCGTTAGGGATTGATTTTCCTTTCCATCTTTAACTAGTTGTCTAAGCACTATAGTAGCAGCTAAATTAACATGGGCTAGAGTTCCAAAGTTATCAAAATGATAATTCAATGAATTAAAATTTTAAATATCCCAAAGTGATCATTTAATAAATTCATTTAAGTATTTCACTAAGCAGAGTTTAAGATGTATTTAAATTACTTGCTTTTGTTATTCTGTTCTATGCAGTCTCTGCATTTTAGAAATGTAGGGTGATGTATCAAATGTTGATTACTAACCCTTGCCTTTAATCTGTGCTTATGGATCTGCGGAACACATCAATTACCATCCAACTAGGATGTGGAGTCAGCATTCAGCTAACGAATACTGTGATCAATACTGGAAGCTCCGGTGCCACCATCCAGTTTGGTGGGCTCGAATTTCCCGGAGTTATTGCAAGGGTTGTCGCCGCTCCTTTGAATGGCACTGAACTCTGAAGAGCTTTTAAGGAGGCCTTGTGATGCGGACATCCAACCGTCCATGCCAATCCGAGGAGCTTAAGATAGACGACCGAGATCACTTTGCTTTATTTTCGTTTATTAAGTGTATTTTAAATTTAGTTTTGCAATTTCCCATTTTATCCTCTTGTTTTATGTAAGCCCAAGGGGCAAATGTGTCTTTTAATTTCTTTTGAGGCCTATATATAGAGGCTCCTTCTCTTGTATTTGGAGGATGGATTATTGATAATG
>NW_021371656.1:0-304 GCF_001605985.2 Dendrobium catenatum
GATCCCTTGATTTTGAACTAATCATACTATACGAAGTAGTTCGTTCCATACAACGTATAGAGATGAGTTTTCGTCATTCCAGCAATCATCCTGTATGAAAAAAAGGATTTTAAATATCATACTGGATGATGTTATATCATACTGTATGATATTATTCGTAAATATTACCTGTTTATAATCCTTCATACCAGGATGAAAAATGTTTTGAACTATTTGTACTGTACGATATTAGATCATACTGTATGATCATAACACCTAAATTAAAAATTTTAAGGATTTTTGGAGTCTTATTTAAATATCTAAA
>NW_021371657.1:0-235 GCF_001605985.2 Dendrobium catenatum
CGATGGACGAGCTAAAAGAAGTCAACTTGGGAACTGAGGAAGACCCTCGCCCAACCTTCATTAGCTCTCTTCTACCAGAAGATCAAGTAGAAGAAATAAAAGAACTCCTATGTGAATTCAGGGATTGCTTTGCCTGGACATATGCTGAGATGCCTGGCTTATCCCCTGATGTAGCGGTTCACAGATTAGCAATCAAGCCTGATGTAACACCCGTCAAGCAAGCTCCAAGGAGAAT
>NW_021371658.1:0-2068 GCF_001605985.2 Dendrobium catenatum
AAGATCTAGTTTTGGAATTTGCTTCAGACATTCTTCCAAATTTCAGACATACAGAACAGAAAACACAAAGCTACTATAACTTCCAAATATGCAGAACAGTTCATCCATCATTTTTTTTTCCTTTCATCAAAATAATCATGTACAATACAGTGCATGACCACCGACAGAAAGAACAGAACAGAAAATTCATGACTGTACAAAAATCAAAAGTATAAAATACCTAATCACTAATCAGACACAGAACTGCTAGTCCAAGACTTCCTTACTTTCCCAGAACCTGAAACCATGCAGAAAACAAGGATGAGCTAACAGCTCAGCAAGAGTACACTTGTTAATCAAAATCTCCAGAAATTCACAACCAAAAATACATTAGAATAGTAGCCATACAGAATTCAGATAATCATACAGAACAGATATCGAACAGAAATCAAATAACCGGTACAGAAGAACTGAATTCATATCACATAGCAGAACATTCAGAATTCACAGAACAAACAGAATCGTATGGAATAGAGTTCAAATCAGATAAAATCACATTTCAATATCAGATCACATATCACATAACCCTGACCCTGACAGAATCTCGATGGATTCTGGTCCCTTATGCCTCCCTTCCCTGACACTGACAGAATCTCAACGGATTCTAGCTCCTTATGTCTCCCTTTGTGCTTTTAGCACCAGAACATAATAGATATACAGAATTTTCAGATCATAACTTGTTTTCTTTTCAGATTTTCCTGACACAGACAGAATCTCAAAGGATTCTGGCCCCCTTATAACTCCCTTCTAATATCACAACACATCAAATCATTCAATTCAGAAAATCAGATTTCATCAGAAAAATTGTCAGCGGTATAACGACAGTATACGTAATTTACACAGAATTCACAGATTCAAAAATTTACCAAATTACCACAGATAATACAAAACAGCATTGTAAGACTTTCATTATACTGAAGCAACATTTTTCAACATCTAGATAATTCATAGTTTGATTAAAATGCCGTAGAATTTCAAATACCCGGTAAAAATGTTTCAAAAAATACTCAAAACATGCACAAATATCATCTCAGAAACATACCAAAAGTTACGGGGTAAAAAGTTCATCAGTGCAAAACGAAACCCAATATTCGCTAACGGAAACAAAATCCGAAACAGAAAAATTGTCAAAATACTCATTTCTGAAAATTGAGAAAGGCGGAATGTTCCTTACCTCGAGTCGATCAATTTTTCCAACTACAACAATGGACGAAAATGGACCGAAGTCACCAAAAAATCACTTTTTTTCCTTTTTCCTTCAATTTTCTCTCTCCTAGTTTTTCTCTCTCTTCAAAAAGATCTCATTTTTATATATATCCATGCAGATCGTCCTACACGATCCAAAATCGTCCCAGGACGATTTTCCCATTGAACGAATTTCGTTCAAATGAAATAGTTATCGTTCCTGGACGAGTTGCTCTCTGGATAAATTTCGTACGGAGGAACCCTACTTTGTCCTGGGATGAACCTCCCAGCCAACTATTCCTGTACTGATCGTCCCGGACGAACCTGAAAGGGAAAACTTCGTCCAGACGAACCTGGAAGGAAAAATGGCTTTCATGCACACAAACATGTCGAAAGCCCGAAGAGAAAAAAACCCGAAGAGAGAAGTAAAACACCCGATCTTTTTTTATGTCGAAATCCCGAAGAGAAAAAAACCACGGGGCATAACTCAAGTGAAAAAATTACACTAAATTTGAGTGAATTACACATGTTGTTGACCCATCCATTGACTAAGAGGCAACCAAATTACAGTAGTTTGGAGAGTTAGGCAAAGGTCTGGCGAGAGTCGGGCGGAGGTTTGACGATGTCTCAGTAGAAGTTCAGCTGACGGGGAATAATTCGACGAAGGTTGAGCGGAGGTCCGACGACGCTCGATTGCCGGGTGGAAGTCTGGAGGCGATCGGCGGCCGGGCAGCGAACCGATGAAGGTTAGACTGAAGTCTAGTGGCGGTCGGTAGCTGGGCGATGGCCTGACAAAGGTCGAGCTGAAGTCTGACGATTGTTGACGGTCATGAGGTGGTCCGAC
>NW_021371659.1:0-225 GCF_001605985.2 Dendrobium catenatum
GAGATAGGTTCTCTGCCTTGCTAGGGTGGCAAAAAGAGGTTTTTTGTAAAGTCTTCTCTGCCTAGCTGTGGGGGCTAAAGGAGAGTCACGATTGTACTGGAATACTCGGAGGGTGCTTCCGGGGAGTGGACGTAGGTCGAGTTGATCGAACCACTATAAATTTCGAGTTGACCGCACTTTAAATTACGGCGCTTATTTTTCTTGTGGTGTGATTTTGGTTTATGA
>NW_021371660.1:0-258 GCF_001605985.2 Dendrobium catenatum
AAATTCAATCAATTAGAAAACTTTAGCCAATAATTGACCTAGGATATATCAAAACCTCACAGCTTACTACACACACTTAGATTTGTTTGCTAGGACAACCGACTCTAGTTCTAGGTTAGGCCGATGTTTATTTCCTTACTGCATTGTGACGGGCTTTCTCAGTTTTCACTGCTTGTTGGTTGTAAAATTGTTGGTGTGTTTGTTTACTTACTTTTACTGCACTATGATGTGATTTGATTGACGATTAGATTACCCATA
>NW_021371661.1:0-273 GCF_001605985.2 Dendrobium catenatum
CCATATTAAACTTAAATCATCAATCAAAGGTTGTAAGAATACGCCAATCTTTAATTTTAGATTATGTGGCCCTGGAATTATAAGTGACATAAACATATAAGGAGTAGTCATACATAACTCTGGAGGAAGATTGTAAGGAGTGAGTATCACAGGCCAACATGAGAACGGTGTAGCTGACTGACTGAATGGAGTAAAACCATCTGCGCATAAACCTAATCTAACATTTCTTGGTTCTATCGCGAATGTGGGATGTGTACGATCAAAGTGCTTCCA
>NW_021371662.1:0-521 GCF_001605985.2 Dendrobium catenatum
AAAAATAAGGGGAGTGGCAAACACTCTTATTTATATCAAATAGTTAAAGTAAGAATAAACGTGGATTAATTTTTTTTAGAAGTTTAGTGCTTCCATATTAAGCTTATTATTGTCCTTTTTGAAAATGAAAAAAATTAAAAAACAATTTGGTTTGATTGCAACAGAGGGAGGTTTGAACCATCTTGATATAAAATGACAAATTAAATGAAAGGAACTATTTGAAGAAAGAAAGAAAGAAAAAAAAAAAAAGCAACATGTGACGAGAAGCGCACTCCACCACCAAGAGAGACATTCACGCCAACCTGTCCACCATTTTGTATAAATTACATTGATTCATCATCGGGAAATTTAAAGACATCATAAAATAATAGTAATAATAATAATTTTTTACACCTCACATTAATTGGAATTATGGAAGAAATTTTCAAACTAGGTTTTATTAAATATTTAATAATGTAATTAAGTATGAAAAAATTCAATTTAAAAAAAGATAAATTCGCCCATCAAACGTATGACTATTG
>NW_021371663.1:0-329 GCF_001605985.2 Dendrobium catenatum
AAGAAAGCCATCCCAAACAAAACATATATGTTGGTATGAAGAAGTTAGAAAACAACCGTGCTCCGGGGAAACAAATTGTTTTTCAACAATCAACAGGTTTCATAGAAGTGGCTTCACAAACTGAGTTTCAGTGAAGATGACCGTTTATTGAATATCTACAGCTCGAATGAAAAGACACAATTGAAAGACTTTATGAAATGCTCAAAAGAATTAATTGAATCAAGGAAATCCTTCAACAAGGAAAAAAGAGAAAATAAAAAAGGGTAAATAAAACAACGTTGCAGTAAAGAGGTGGCCAGCACAATTATTAAGTGAAAGTAGTCGTTATT
>NW_021371664.1:0-218 GCF_001605985.2 Dendrobium catenatum
CATTACTAAAATGATGTTTTATGCCATATTTTTGTTTTTTAAAAATTTGTAGTCAATGTTTTATATCTATTAATCTGTTAAAGTGATAAAATACCATTGATTGTTTCTCTTCCTCTAACATATTTTTAGTGGTGTAATTTTCTTTTGTAAATAAAAATCTATCTCAAATTAACAACTAGACTTTGTGATTGAGATCTTTTCAACCTTGCTATAGTAAT
>NW_021371665.1:0-282 GCF_001605985.2 Dendrobium catenatum
TATATTTTAAATGGATCAAAATATAATAATTGTAATTTTATAATTTATTATTTTTTGGAAAAAAATTGAGCATGATTATCCCTATTTTTCCAAAAAAAAAAATCCTCCGTGATTGGAGCGCTCAACTTAAAAATCATTCAATTTTATTGATTTGCAAATGAAAGGAATAACAAAGGTTTAAGTATTTCAAATCTCACAAATTGTTAATATGCATTTATTTAATTCAAAAAAAATACCAAAAAATTTTATAAATGAGGAAAAGGAATGTGATACACTACGGAT
>NW_021371666.1:0-312 GCF_001605985.2 Dendrobium catenatum
GGGTGAGAAGATCAGCGGGAAGACCTGGAGCGGCAAGGGAAATGATGTCTTTGGCTTCGGTTTGCTTTGGAGAGGAAGGGAGATCGGAAGGGAAGAGGGAGAGGTGAAGTCTTGCGACTAGAGTGGAGGTCGGGTCTGCGAATGGGAAGGGAGAGAGGTATCAGAAGCAGTTGAGAGCGAGGGCTTCGGTCAGGTTTTATAGAGGCGAATGGGGTAACGATCGAGGTAAGATATGGGTTTTGCGGAGGTTTTGACGTGAGCGGCGCCAAATCTAAAGTTCCTCGGCGGAATTTTGGCAGGGATTCCGGCAAA
>NW_021371667.1:0-254 GCF_001605985.2 Dendrobium catenatum
TTGTGTGAGCATAGCATGGTGGGACACTTATTGCATACGATATATATGCCAGGTAGGAGCTATGTTGTAGGCATATAAACTAGGCAGATGTGACCTTTGTCCTCTTCTGATCACCTCGTGATTATGCACCGAATGGTCGTTTAGTGTTTTTTGTCCTCTTCTGATCATCTCGTGCTTATGCACTAAGTGGTCCTTAAGTGTTCTTTGTCATCTTCTAATCACCTCGTGCTTACGCACAGGGTGGTCGTTAATTG
>NW_021371668.1:0-270 GCF_001605985.2 Dendrobium catenatum
AAAATCAACCTTTAGACTCAAAGGTTGACCTCCATAATTCAAGTTTACCTTCTACTCCCTCTCTAGTCTTATTAACAAGAAGAATATCAATAGAAAAAAGTATAAACCAAGGAACATCCTCTTGCAAATGTCTACTGAGAATATACATGACTAAAGAAAAAATTAAGATGATGCATGGAGATCACCTTCATCTAGGAAGGGCAAACATGGGTGAGGGCATCGGGCGAGGGCACATGCAAAGTTTTGTGTGCCGACATTCTCTTCATGAAT
>NW_021371669.1:0-621 GCF_001605985.2 Dendrobium catenatum
CCCTCCCGATAATGAGAGAGAACTTTCGATTAAGGCTTGTCGTCGATGAATATGTCGTACCTATAGATGCGCGATATCCAGCATATAGTAGCAGCATGGATTTGAGAGTTTGAAGGTTGATATTTAAAATTAGAAATTTCACCATCTTGCACTTAGAGCGGATGGTGGGGGATTGGATGTGGACCCGATCAAGATCCCATGGTTCCGTCGTCCCGGGCCATCGTAGTCCCTGATCTACTTAGTCAGAGGAGTTAGTCGACCCAACCTGACAAAAGATCCTTGTCGGCAGCCATGGGTTGCTTCTTCTAAGGGGACCTTGTAAACCTGAGGTGAATATTTGTCTAAGGGGACAAATTTGAATCAATCTTAGCTAGCAGAGGGCTTTGTGCCTTATCGATTATATCTTATTAATTCATATCTCAAAGATTTGATGCCACTAAAGAACGTATTAACTCTGGCCGTAATCGCTATCTCGTGGTGTCATTTGATGGCAAAACCACTCGGTACAGAGGGCCCCGGGTCATAACCGTTTATCTTGCGGTGTCATTTGACGGCAAAACCAACGGTTAGAGGACACGTACTACGTCCTTATTGACAGGAGATTGTTTGAGAATGGATCCT
>NW_021371671.1:0-253 GCF_001605985.2 Dendrobium catenatum
TGAAGAATACGACAAGTGCAATCTCCTATGACCTAAGGCAGGAGATTAGTTAGTGCATTACGATCCACCTGCATAAAGCAACGAGTAGTGCACGACAATCCACCTGTACGAAGCAGCGAGTAACTCTACTCAGAAGCTGCTATGCCACGCCACCGGATCTGCAACATCCGTACAAGCAGACAGAAGACGTCTATAAATATTCCAAAAATATCCCTTCCACGTGCACTATAAATTGTATACACATAGGTACACT
>NW_021371672.1:0-754 GCF_001605985.2 Dendrobium catenatum
CACCTTAATTGGAGATTTAAAGCTAAGATCAATTTACATTAATTATAAATTTTTAAAATTGAACAAATCGTATTGTTCGATGTCAATCATATTCATGATCATTTTAAAGGGTTAAATTGCTTTTATTTTCCTTGATTACATTTAATTCAAATTTCGACTTTATTATAGTTAATCTAATTATGCTGCTAGAATTAATATAGAGATATGAATGATGAATCATATTTAATTAATTGTAATGTATAATATGGATTATACTATATGATTATCTATAACTCTATTTATTTATTTTTAAATTAGGGTTTGAGCCATGAATTGCATTTTTCAAACCCTTACTGCGATAAAATGTGAAAATTTGAGAAAACTAATGAAGTTAAATTAGAGAGAAGAATTTTTTTCTTCGGGGAAAATCTTTCGTGTTTGGATTTACAAACCCGAAGTGAGTTTCTTTCAAGTGAGCATGCACTTATCATTTTCTTCTTCTTCTTTATTATCTTATATCCTTTGATTTGAAATTCAAGAATGCTATGGGAGTTTGATTTTATATGTAAGAGGTTTATTTTGGTCTTAAAAAGCGTGTGTATGCTTAGTGGACTTGTTGATTGGCTAGAGTAGTAGCTTTCCACTTGAAGAGAAAGGTTTGTGTAGGGTTTTTCTAATACCCGTTAAGAAGAGGGGTTTCTTCACCCATCACTGGTTGAAGGAGAGGGTAGTGAACATCCCAAATAGAGGCATGGAGCATGGATGTTGGTGTTAG
>NW_021371673.1:0-505 GCF_001605985.2 Dendrobium catenatum
TATGTCTCTTTCTACATCAGGCACACTCTAGTACCCTTCTAACACTCGACTAATATCCTTTCATGTTGTCTAAAAATTTAATCCTCCTTTCACTACTATCTCTCTAGGACATATCATCACCCAATATCTTTCTGCTCATATCCTATATAAACTGGGGAATAGCCAAATTATTCTCCACCAATCTTGCTCTCTTCGCTAACTCCAAATTTTTTGAATCCTCAGTGGTGCAAGTTTATGCCTTAACTTATTCTTTTATCCTCTCAGGAATCTATGACATTTTTTATTTGTTATACTAATCAACTATGTAGTGTACCTTACCAGTGTAGTAAATTCAACTCTATTATGCATCACTATCTTTTCTCCCTACTCCAATCTCATTAAAGCTTCTTGCATTTGTTGTCTAGCTGATGGAGATAAAAACCAATATCTAAGAATAGTGACAAATTCTACCTAGAAAATCTCTTTATTCATTTTATTATAAAATTTCTCTTTATGTTATCCTATC
>NW_021371674.1:0-245 GCF_001605985.2 Dendrobium catenatum
ATAATAAAATAAAATCACTCGAATACAGAACAAAGTTCAGGCAAACCTACACAGAGATCCTTTGAAGGTGAATTCCAAGAAGAATAAGCTGATTCTGAGGAAGGAAAGAACAGATTTGCCCATCAAATACCAAAGCAACTGTTTGTGGGTTTAGCTGCCTTTAGCTTCATTGATTTCACCTGCAGGAATGAGAGAAGTGACAGCCAAATATGTGAGGAGATCTAACAACTTTTTCTGAATTTTTG
>NW_021371675.1:0-1254 GCF_001605985.2 Dendrobium catenatum
TCATCCTGGACGATATTACTTAAATGCTTTGAAACGATCCTATTTGTATATGTGTACGAAATGTCTTCATACAAGCTGATCGTCCCGTATGAACTAAGTTCGTTCGGTACGAACGGTTATTACAAGGTCGGTTCCAAAAACTGCAGAAAAACCGTCCTAAGTCGGTTGTATCATTTGGACGAAAATTGGTTCGTCCGGACGAAATTTTTATAGAGAACAGATCGTCCTGGACGATTTTTGATTTCGTCTGGACTAAAATTTTACAGAGACCAAATCGTCATGTACGATAATTTAATTTCTTCTGGACAAAAATTTTACAGAGACCAGATCGTCCTGGACGATATTTAATTTTGTCTGGATAAAAATTTTACAGAGAGAAAATCGTCATGTACGATAATTTAATTTCGTCTGGATGAAAATTTTACAGAGGACAAATCGTCTCGGATGATATTTAATTTCGTCCTGGACGAATAGGACTTAGAAAAATTTTTCAAGCCAGTTCCTATTCGTTCCATGTGCTTAATAGGAGATAACTGTCTGATCGTCCCATACAAACTAATATCATCCCGTACGATCAATATAAATTTTATATGATCTCCTTATGTGTGTGTGTATGTTTTTATTCACTCAATTACAATCACTCCCTTTCAATTTTATTTCAAAGTAAAGTATAAGCTTCAAAATTCACAAAGTATTTCATACTGAATTTGATTTGAAGTCTTCATAGTCTGGAGTTCGATTTTCCTAAAATATTAGTACACACAAGAGAAAATACAAATCTTCTAAAATTGTTAGGAGATAACTACACATTTGAACAATAATGTTTAGAATCATCAAAACTATATAAGTTGCAAAAATGTAAAGCATGCAAATAGCAACTATCTTAATAATCTCCCCCTTTTTGATGATGTCAAAATAATTATTGTTTATATGATTTCAATTTAAACAAATCTCCTAAACTCCCCCTGAATTGATATATGAAAATAAGGAGGCATTTTGAACCAAAGAACACAATTTTTTATTTTTTAAAAAAAATTTTTAACAAAAAATAAAATAAAAAAAAAGACCAAGACAAGACCACAAGCCAAAAGACACAAAATCAAAATACAAGCATACACAAAGATAAGCATACAAACACAATAATTTCTCTCCCTTTTTGAAAACAACAAAAAGTGAAGAAGAAACAGACAAGAAATGTAAGTAATTATATGAAATTAATTTGAAAATTTAATCTAAATAGTGATTGACATAAGG
>NW_021371676.1:0-974 GCF_001605985.2 Dendrobium catenatum
TGTAATAGCACTTGGATGAATGCAAATGCAGAATTTCGGCTCTCTCTCCCTCCCTCTCTATCTCTCTATCCCTCTCTCTCTCTCTCTTTATCTCTCTCTCTCCCTTTCACTCTTTCCATTCCTTTATTGCCTCTCTCTCTTTCTATCTCTCTCTCTCCCTCCCTCCCTCTCTCTCTATCTCTTTCTCTCTCTCCCTCTATCTCTTTCTGTTCCTCTCTCTATCTCCCTCTCTCTCTCTCTATTTCTCTCCATTCCTCTATTGCCTCTCTCCCACTCTCTCTATCTCTCTCTATCTCTTTACATTCCTCTCTCTCTCTCCACTCCTCTAATTCCTCTCTCTCTCCCTCCCTCACTCTCTCTACTTCTCTCCCTCTCCCTCTCTATCTCTATCTCTCTCTCTCTCCCTTTCTCTCTCTTTCGCTCTTTCTTTCCATTCCTCTCTCTCTCTTTCTCTCTCTCTCTCTCCATCTACTTCTCTCTCCCTCCCTCTCTGTATGTCTCCCTCTCTCTCCCTCTCTCTCTATCTCTCTCTCACTTTCCCTTTCCATTCCTCTCTTTCTCTCTCTACCTATCTATCTATCTCTCTCCCTCACTCTCTCTCCCTCCCTCTCTCTCTCTCCCCCTCCCTCACTATCTCTCCTCTTTTTCTTGCTCTCTCTCTCTCTCTATCTACACACTTTCAATCTCTCTCTCTACCTCTCTCTACTCTTCCTCTCTCCCTCTCTCTCTCTCGAATCTCTCTTGAGGATTTCGAAGGGAAAAAATCGTGCGACGCCGATCAAAGGGGGATCTCTCTTGGATCGGAGATCTCGTTGCCGTAGTAGGACGGTGCTCTTTTATGGATTATGGTGGGGAGTGACCCGCAGTCACCCCCTCGTCACCCTTCGACGAGGAGCGGTGGAGGAAAGGAGTTTCAAGGAGGGAAGAAGGCTGGAGATGGTTCTGGTCGGGGAGATGGAGTGAAGAATGCGACG
>NW_021371677.1:0-210 GCF_001605985.2 Dendrobium catenatum
CAAGACTTAGTTTTTTTTTTTTTTTTTTTTTGAAAATATGCATATAGCATTAAACTGAAAAAAAGAAGCTATTACAAAGTAGAAAGAAACTATTAGGCACTCC
This sequence comes from Dendrobium catenatum, assembly GCF_001605985.2. Taxonomy (NCBI): domain Eukaryota; kingdom Viridiplantae; phylum Streptophyta; class Magnoliopsida; order Asparagales; family Orchidaceae; genus Dendrobium; species Dendrobium catenatum. Next base: position 104 of record NW_021371677.1, read on the forward strand.
CTTCAAAACAAGGCAAAAGGAGGCCTTATTAAAGTGCAATTTAAGCATAATGTAAGTATTAGAAAAACAGGATATATCATAATGAAAATAAGACCCTCTACTTATCA
>NW_021371678.1:0-224 GCF_001605985.2 Dendrobium catenatum
AGGAAGATCTGTTCTGAAATATTTATTCTGATTTAATATGTTCTAACTTTTGATATGATTTCTGATTTCTGATCTGTATTCTGATTCTGATTATGTCTGTTCTGATATGATTTGATTCTGATTTTTGTACGATTCTGTCGGTTCTGATATGACTTCTGATCTGATTCTTTCTGTTCTGGTTCTATTTTGATTTGATCTGATCTGTACGATTCTGATTCTGTTCT
>NW_021371679.1:0-290 GCF_001605985.2 Dendrobium catenatum
GGAAAGGGAGGAAGCTATGAACATTAATGATAGGGAGAATCCTATCAAGGGGGTTGAGAATGTTGTTCAGGAAAAAGGAAGTTTGAGTAATATGCCGGTTAGTGAAGGGTTGGGTGATAAGGTGATTTGTTATGTGAATGAGGATTTAGGGGACTCCATGGCTAACCAGAGTATCATTAAGGATGTGGACATAAGTATTCCTACTGTTAATTTGGGAGATGATGATTTGTCTAGGGAGGGTGTGGAGCAAGGCTGTACCCTATTGGTGAGGGATAACAGTGTAGGTACTA
>NW_021371680.1:0-277 GCF_001605985.2 Dendrobium catenatum
GGATCGGCCTGGCCTATCAGGATCGGCCTGGACGATCCAGAGCAATTTTTCTTAAATAAATATGGCAATTAAGGAAAGCAATTAATGGTGATTTGTATAATCATCGGTCGGGCTGATCGCAAGATCATCCGGGCTGATTGGACATCGTCCAGCTTCATTTCAGGGCGATGTTCAGGATGATTTTCTTCATATTTGAACTAATCGGCCAGGACGATATGTCTATCGGCCTGGACGATAATGTCTGTTGCGGATCTATGGCTTATGATTTTGATGATAG
>NW_021371681.1:0-393 GCF_001605985.2 Dendrobium catenatum
GTAGGAGAGAACCCGGTGCGACACCTACGACGAGGTAAGCGAGTGACCCCTCGATCCACGTGTCAACAACGACAACCCCGCGGAGGTACGTACTCTTCTAAACTCAAAACCTTGCTTCAATATTCGTGGCAAATTAGAGAACTGTCCTAAGCACGCCTTTATTGGCCGTGGTAGGATGGAACCCCAGTGCGGCACGTGTGGCGAAGCGGGGTCACTTATAAGTACCCCGAGCGGGGGGAAAGCAAAAATTGTCTCTTTTCAAAAAAAAAATACTTTTTAAAACCCCAATCACGCCTTTAGTGCGCGTGGTGGGAGAAAAAACACAAATACAACCGCCGCGGTGTCTCACCAACACTAACCGTGCACGTATTTATTTACGTGGCGGGTAGGCGG
>NW_021371682.1:0-1352 GCF_001605985.2 Dendrobium catenatum
TTGGTGCAGCTCGGGGGAGATTTTGGGGGAGAGGCCGTCGTAGACGATGATTTTTCGTGGCATTATATTTTTCGTTTTTTCTCTTGGTGTTATCCTCGGGAATTATATGCTTTGTGGTGGAATTTGCTGTTGCAGTGGGCTAAGGGCAATGATGTGGTCGGGGCTCGCGTCCCGGTCGTTTTGCTGGTGGCAACCTTTGGTGTGACTTTTCAGGACGGTTTTTGGACATTGTCTACACCTTACTAGACGGTCCGTGCGAGGCTTCAGGGTCGCTGGAAGCCTCGGCCGTTTACTGAGCCGGCTTTTAGCTGCTTTTAACCTTTAGCTTTTAGCTTGTTTTTTTTTTCAGCTCGCCTTTCTATTTTGTTGTAACCCTTTTGGATTGTTTAATATATATTTTCTTCAAGAAAAAAAAAACTAAGACTTCATTGGGATGATTTTTTTTATTACTTTTTAAAACGGCTTTTTAGTATAAAAATTAAAAATTTTGTACTAAAAAGATGCTTCAATAAGCAGTAAAAAGGTCATCCCAATGCTTCATTAAAAAAGCCGTTCTAAATGAAACCTAAGGCTACATTTGGGACGGATTTCTTGATGCTTCTTAAAGCAATTTTTTAGTAAAAATTTTAAAATTTTGTACTAAAAAGCTACTTTAAGAAACAATAAATCAGCTTTTTAGTACAAATATTTTAATTTTATTTTGATGAACATGATAGAAATATTATGCCATGCATATTTTTTATATTTTATTTTGATCTTTTAATTTCTGGAACATTCTGTATACTTACTTTACATGCATGAAATTATTATCTGCATTAATTATATGCGTAATTTAAAAAGCTTTTGTTGGCATAATTATCTCTCATTTTTACTTATTTTATAACTTATTTGTCTTATGTATCTTCCATTTCACCATTTTTTTAGAATAATTCTTATATGAAGGGCGTTATTGTAATTTTTCAATCAAGTTAAATTTCACAGAAAACAGTTATTGTTCTGTAGTTCGTCTAGCTCTAAAATATGATTTTCAAATGCCCATAAATTTCAAAGCTCATCATTCAGGACTTAAATTTTGATAAAAATTTTAAAATCTAATATTTTCATAAATCTAAAAATATTTTAGGTGACATTTATAACCTTAAACTTTAAGTAAAAACCATTTATCCACTTAAATTAAACTATTATCTATTGGTGATAAATTCAAGAATAATATATGTACCTAAAAAGACAATATTTTATCAATCTTATCATTATTATCATTTTTAAAAGATCTCCCACCAACCAAACATGTTACTTGTAACATGTCACTTGCCCTTTGGTGGGAAAAATTGTGTCACACCACGCAGATTTTG
>NW_021371683.1:0-457 GCF_001605985.2 Dendrobium catenatum
GAAATCAAAAAGTAAAACCTTAGAAGGTGTTGAAAAAAAGGTCTAGGTCAGTATCTGCTGATAAAGGGAAACAACTAACATAAATTAAACCAAAAAATAAGTCATCCATCATAGTATCAGTAATACAATAGACCACCTAGTCCATAATTTAAATCTCATTCCAATCTTACCCCTCAAGAGGAAACTGAGAGGTTGGAAGTTTTAAAGAATAAGAGTTATTAATTCAAAAGAGAAGTTATATGAAAATCTTTAAAAATCTTCTAAAGAAATCGAATTTCAAACTTCCTCAATGGAAAAGTATAGAAGATTACATATTTCCCTTATTATCAGATGATCAGTCTTGAGTTAAAACATTGAATAACTTTTAAATATTGGCATGAAAGAAAAATCAATGTTGGATCAGTTGTGATACCGAAGCATTATTTAGCTAATTACAGTCAATGATCTACTAAATGCG
>NW_021371684.1:0-309 GCF_001605985.2 Dendrobium catenatum
TCCCCTTCGGCAGTTCATGAAATCCCCAGACAACTCTTCCCCTCCCATTCGGGAAACCAAATCGACAATCCCCCTCTCATTCGTAACTCCTAGCTCTCAACCTGAAATCCCCTGCTCTCTGTTCACTCAGGAGAAAAGCCGCAAGAACCCCCCTGTCATCTCGCTCTCTATTCACACATCTCGAAGGATTGAAACCAGCTGTTCGCCTCTCTCCAGTTTTCTCCGACCTGCTCACTGGTTAAAACCCCAGTTCTAGCTGGCCTCCTCTTGAATTTCGATAAAAATCCTTCTTCTTTCTTGCTAAAAAGG
>NW_021371685.1:0-247 GCF_001605985.2 Dendrobium catenatum
AAGAGAAGAATAATGGAGGAAGAAGAAGAAAAGAGAGAAAATTACCTTGGAGAAGCTTGGAGGGAGGAGGCCGGCGGTTAGGGAGCTTGGAATCGCAAGAGAGCTTGAGGGGGGCGGCCTTTGGCGTGGGAATGTCGTGAAATGAGGATGAGGGTTTGGTAATGAGAGTGTGAGGGAGTGAGGAGGGGTATTTTAGGCATTTTTTTGGGGTTTTTTTATTTAAAAAGAAAACATTTTCTTATTTAAA
>NW_021371686.1:0-10985 GCF_001605985.2 Dendrobium catenatum
ACACCTTGCCTTTTGCCTCAAATTTCAAACCTTAAAATGTTACTTTCCATTTAATATTAGTATTTAAATATAGGAAGGGTCTTAAGTTTCATATTCCAAACCTATTTTGAAAAATTAGAAATTCCCTTCCTTAAAAATAAGATAAATTATTTTTCGAAGGGCCCCCCCTCAAATCATGCTATTTGAATATCTTAATTAGGAGTTAAATTTCAAACACCCTTCCTTAAATTAAAATTCCTATGGTTGCCAAGTCTTTAATCCCTCAAAAATTAATGTCCCCATCTCTAGCTCGCCCTTTGTGTTTGACATCAATTACTTTCGAAGAAAGAAAAAGAACAAGGCGTAAGAAGATCCATATGCCTTACGAATAAAGTTCCTTTGTACTTCTCTATCGAGCAACAATGTGTTTGTCGATAGGAATCTCATGGGCAGTTAATAAACTAAAAACATAATAAAATCCAGACTAAACACCTTTTAATTCATATAGTAAGATGATTTGATTATCAATTGCATCTTACTATTTAACTTAGACATTAAAAATTATTATAGGTATTAAAAAAATCTTAGAAAATATTATGACACAAGGTATTTTTGCCTTCGCCATGCACACTTAAGCATACTTGCGCAAATAGCAGCCGCCTATTTTGAACCTGATGTAGACAAAGGGGGTCAACTCATTCCAAAATAAGATGAATTTTGGATCCCTTGAGTCTACTAATTGAGCTGAATTTTAGCTCATTTATGAGCTGGTTCTTTAGTTCATTATTGAACTAAGGTTAGCTCATTATTAGCTAAGTTTTAGCTATATTATTCTTTTATTTAATGCACTTTTATTATATTTTTAATTGTTCTTAAAGTTGTCTCTTGGTTTCCAAAAATGGCTTTTGGAATCCCAAAAGTTGTTGTTTTTCCATTGGTGGCTCCATGAATTCCACCATGGCTTTTGCTTTTGCCCCCTTGATTCAGGCCGGCCGCTGTTTTTCCATGCTCCTGTGGCTCTTTCCCTAGACCTTGGCCCCTTGGTCCGTGCGGCCTCCTTGTATTCTGCGGTGTGCCTGCTTGCGTTCCTGTGTTTGTGATTGATTTCCGTGAGCAGGAAGGATTTCTATGCTTATGGTGCTTTAGTTCTTATGTTATAATTAAATGTCAATGGTTCTCTTGGTATTCCTCTTCATATCCTATAAAATGGGAATTTGTTTATGTTTGAAGTTAGTGAATGAAATGTGATTTTTGGAAAATTTATACCTTGCGGTTTGCTTGGAATCCTGCGGGCTCTTTCCACCCTCTTTCTCATCCCCTCCGAAATCCTGGGCTTCTTTCCAACCTTTCTTCTCGGGTTCTAACCTCTTTCGTCTCTCTCGCAGTGCCACTCCACCTGTATCCTTCTTCTCTAAGTGAAGCAACTTTAGGTTGTCTTTTAGATCGAGTCAAGTTTTGTTTTTAATTCTTTTATTTCTTAATTTGAAATGTAAGAGTTTGTCTCTCTCTTACTAGTCTTATACGGTCGTCGTCGTCGTAGTATTGTTTTAATTTTTTGTGATCAAAATATAGGCCCCTATATTTTTTGACGCATCTATTTGTATTCAGAGCAAGACTATCATTATTTGTCAATGTCTTAAGGTTTTGATTTTCATGTAGCTCTATCAAAATTGAAGTCTGAGTCTTTAATTTTTGAGTCCTTTTTTTGAGTTCTGTCAAAATATGAAATTACAAACAAATATGGCTACATTCAAGGAAGAAACAGCGGATTCAATATAATCCTAGTGTCCCTTACTCCATTGACTAGTAGTTTTACCTAGCAGAAAGTAGATTCTACTGACCTCACTCAAGATCGTCATACAAACTTCAGCTATCACATCTGGTCCATATGTGATCAAAAATTCCAAGAAGTCACAAAAGATATCTGCAAGCAAGCAATTTGAAAAAAGTTAACAGAAGAAATTTTGAAGAATTTGGTGAAAACTCAAAGAGCTGGTCGAGCATTATTACCTCTTCAGGGAATCAACAAGCAACCAACTCATCAGAGCTTTAGTTCGCTAAAGAAGGGCAGTCTGACTGTAGATAAAGGGGGTCAAACTCATGTCCAAAAATAAGATGAATTTTGGACTTCCCTTGAGTCTACTAATAGCTGAAATTTTAGCTCATTTATAGCTGGTTTCTTTAGTTTCATTTATTGAACTAAGTTAGCTCATTATTAGCTAAGTTGTAGCTCCTCATATTTATCTTTTATTTAATGCACTTTTATTATAATTTTTTAATGTCTTAAAGTTGTCTCTTGGGTTTCCAAAAAGGGCTTTTGGAATCCCAAAAAGTTGTTTGGTTTTCCCATGGTGGCTCCTTGAATTCCACCGTGGCTTTTTGTGTTTTTGCCCCCTTGGATTCCGGCCGGCCGCTAGCTTTCCCGTGCCTGGGCTCTTTCCCGAGACCTTGGCCCCTTGGTTCCGTGCGGCCTCCTTGTTTCCTGCGTTGGCTGCTTCGGTTCCTGGTTTGGGTTGATTTCCATGAGCATGGGGAAGTATTTCTATGCTTATGGTGCTTAGTTTCTTGTGTTAGAATTAATGTAATGTGTCTCTTGGTATTCCTCTTTCATACCTATAAATATGGGAGGATTTGTTTATGTTTGAAGTTAGTGAATGAAATGTGATTTTTGGAAAAGTTATAACCTGCGGGTTTGCTTGGAAATCCTGCAGGCTCTTTCCACCCTTCTTTCTCATCCCCTCCGGAAATCCTGCGGGCTCTTTCCAACCTTTCTTCTCGGGCTTCTAACCTCTTTCGTCTCTCCGCAAGTGCCACTCCACATGTATCCTTCTTCTCTAAGTGAAGCAACTTTAGGGTGTCTTTGAGATCGAGTCAAGTTTGTGTTTTTAATTTCTTTTATTTCTCTTATTTGAAATGTAAGAGTTTGTTCTCTCTTACTAGTCTTATAGCGGGTCGTCGTCATCGTAGTATTGTTTTAATTTTTTGTGATCAAGAGATATAGGGCCCCCTATATTTTTTGACCGCATCAGAACTTTTGCGCCACACCATACAGATAACGTCAAATGTCCACTGCGTTGCACCATACACTATGGCGTGCACTATTTTACGCCATTGTGGTGTCATAAGTTTAACATACTGAAATTTTTTATGACAAAGTTAAAGACTAGGAATGATGCCCTTGATGATTTGTATGAAACATGAAATTAACGGCTACAAAAAGAGGTTTCCTAAAGGAACAAATGACTATACAAATGTTTGATTATATGGCTACAACAATGGTTGACTTTGAAGCTCTTGTTGCAAAGGATGCACCACCAACACCACCATCATCTACTCCACCACTAGCTTTTCAAATTGAGAGGGTGGCATCGACTAAAAGAAAAATAACTTGCATAGTAGAATCCAATAGCAAAAATAAAAAGAAAAGAAGAAGGAGACCTTCCCATAATATAGAGGCAAATTTTGGCATGCATTAAAAAGATAATCAGAGCTGTCGTCATTGAAAACTAGTTCAAGCAACTAGAAACTTATTTCATAATGATTACTCATATATATATATATATATACACACACACACACACACACACGCACGCACGCACAACAACAATAACATCATGTCTTTGTCCCATTACGTGGGATCGACTACATTAATCTTTTTTTATCCATTGTGTCCGATTAAGAGTCAAATTCTCATTTAGATCTAATAAAAAATGTTATTTCTAATATTTTATAACCAAGTCTTTTAAGGTCTACCTCTACCTTTCTTAACATAGGTTAAATCTAATACATCTACTCTCCTAACCGGAGCATCGGAAGGCCGCCGTTTTATGTGACCAAACCATCTAAGGTGACTCTCTCTAATCTTATCTGCCACTGGAGCTACTCCAACCTTTTCACGTATATGCTCATTTCGTATCTTGTCTCTAAGAGTAAAGTCACTCATCCACCTAAGCATTCTCATCTTTGCAACACTTAATATTATGCTTCTCTTTTAATGGCCAACATTCAACATCATAAAACATTGCAAGTCTAACTACCATCTTATAGAATTTTTCCTGAAGTTTGACTAGTACTTTTCTATCACACAACAAGCCCGATGCATTCCTCCACTTCATCCATCCAACTTGAACTCTACTAATAATATCACATTTTATTTCACCATCACCTAAAAAAATAGACCCAAGATATCTAAAATGTGTAATCTTATTAATAACTTGATTGCTCAAAGTCACACCCCCCACTAGATCAATTATACTAAAATTACACTCAATGTATTCGATTTCAGATCTACTCAAATGAAAACCTTTAGACTCTAAGGTTAACCTCCATAATTCAAGTTTACCTTTAACTCCCTCTTTAGTCTTATCAACAAAAAAATATCGTCAGCAAAAAGTATACACCATAGAACATCCTCTTGCAAATCTCAAGTAAGAACATCCATGACTAAAGCAAAAAAATATGGGCTTAAGACTGATCCTTGATGTAATCCAACTGAAATTGGAAAATACTTGGTCAAACCACCTTGTGTTTGAATACAAGTAACAACTCCAGCATACATATCCCTAATGAGTTGAATATAAGCATTATTAATCTCATTCTTTTTTAGAACTCTTCATAGCACTTCTCTTGAAATTTTATCATATGCTTTCTCTAAATAAAAAAATATCATATGAAGATCTTCCTTTTCTCTCTATACTTTTCCATCATACCTCTCAATAAATGTATGGCTTCCATAGCAGACCTACCCGACATGTATCCAAATTGATTTTGAGAACAATTAGTATCATGTCGAAGCCTATTGAAAATATCTTCACATTGGACTTGACAATCTAAAACAATAATCTATAAAGTTTGATAAGGATAGACTTTAAAAGATTGCTAAGAACTCAATTTTATCCAACATGCATGAAAAAAAGTGAAACCAATGGAAAAATTTAGAGCAAGATAACATGAAGAATGTGCAAGAATAAATGACAGAATTTGGACTGCAACCATAAAATTTTTGTTGAATAAGAAATCTATATTCATGAAACATGTAATCAGACTTCATTAAAGTATTCACAAAGAATTAAACTTTTTTTTCAATTGTTGATGTACTTAAGCAACCACCAGAACTATTGCACTTGAGGAAATAATGTTCCTTTCCATTAGAGAAAAAGATCAGCCTACTATTGCAAAGAAAGAGAAGACCAAATACAACTATAGAGAAGTAAGACATTAGATCACCATTGTTTATTGCAAAAAAGTTAGGGCTTCAGCTTAAGGATTCTCGAAATTTATATCTAGAAAGAAAACAAAAATGGAGAATAAAAGCATGAATTGCCCTAAAAAATCCTATATTTGATCACATTATTTTTTCCAAGGAAAAAAATAAATTAAACTATCAATTTGGATATGATTATTAAAATAATAAATTTGGTTACTATTATTTTGAATGTAATTACTAAATTAATGGAACTATTTACTCAAAGTCTGAATGAGAACAATGATTAATTCCAACAATTCTTGCCCACATTCAAGCTTTGAGTAAACTTATCAAATATGTTAGTAACCATATTCAAAAAATAAATAACCCAATCAATTATTTTAGTAACCACATTCAAAATAGTAATAGCTAGATTAGTAATTCAGAGTGAAAAATATTTAGTCAATCGACTAAAAAACATGTGGTCGAGCAAAGGACTTCCGGTTAAATTCCCCCTAAAAAGAAAGAAGGTCCTACTTTAGGAGTTATTGAAGTAGGATATGCTATAGATAAATCGAACATTTGCCCTAATATTGCATGGACATGCTGGCTAGGAAGCTAGGCAGAAAGCATTTTGATTGCAAACTTCATTTAAAATCTACCATCATCGATGTTTTTTTTTTTTTTTTTTTATAACCAACAACTTGAGGGGGATGCCACTCCTATTCATTTTGATACATCAAAATGCGAGAAACTTATGTTAGCAGCTAACAAACTTCCAAAATAATATTCTTAAACACTAAGAAATATAGTATGAGTTCGTTTTTTCTAGATACTTCATTAATGAAATATTCTGTGAATTTATAGCATGGGATCTATCTCATGTAATATTGGCAAACAATATCTTAGGATTAAGATGCTATATTCTTTAAGAGATTAAAAAATTGGACTTGCAAAGGAATGGGAAAGAAGTCCGAGTGAGTCAATCTACTATCAACATTCATAGAAGATGCTCTCTCCTGTTCCACCTTCAGAGGAGATGGAGAAAGCCATTAAACTGGAGGATCCCAACAAATGGTCAAGAGCCCACTTTTGAAGAAAAGTGCAAAAAGCATCATCTTTGTTGCTGATATACATCAAATGGTAACTGAATTTTCCTAACCTTCTCAAAAGCCATTTGCTGCAAAGAGGAAACCTTAAAAGAACAAGCCCACGCGATTAAAGAAGAGGATAATCCATCATCTAAAAAGCTTGATTTACAAGAACAAACAACTTTACCTAGGGAGGAATCATGACCAAGAGGCTCTTAAGATATTTGATTGGAAGGCTAGAAGTACAATTATGGTAGTTAAGGAATAATTTGCACATTTGTAAATTAAAATTAAAAGAAGAGTTTAGATGGTCACAAAGAGAAAATTCAAATGAAAGGAATCAAAGAATCTTCCACGATGCTTTCAACAAAATCCCCCTCCTTTCCCTAAGGGGATCAACTAACTTTTTAATAGTTTTTTCTTCAATTTAAATTATGATAGCTTATTAATATCTAGGGATTTTCTTCATCAACAAAGTTATAAATAAGCCCTCATGTGACCATTTTAAGAAAATTGAATTTGGCATACCATTCTAAAATTCCTCAACAATTATTTGCAAATTGTAATTCTTCTCTTTCCTCTTAACAATTTTTGGCCAAACTACTACCAAAACCTTCTCGCTGTATCTCATATAGATTAAGAAATCAACTCATTATCTCTTAATTTCATCCATAGAAACTCTAATTCATTGACCAAGTAATTTCCAACCAACCGAAAGATCTTATCCACTTAAGGATCGATATTGACAAAATTATGATTCATCATTGATACTAATGTTAGTATGTTGTTGAAGACTAAATATACTTGATGAAATATAGATAAATATTCATAATTAAAGCAATGCTAATTCATGTTGTTGATCTTTAACCCTTTTTCTATGATACATATATCATTATACTTCATTGTATATAATTTTTTTATATAAAATAATGACATTAACATTTTCTATTCATAATTTATAAAGATAAAGAAGACATCAATATAACGATGAGCTATGTCCTGCTGTTTTACATGTATCATTTATGTTGACACTCCTTATCTGGATTCTGTGAGTCATGTCCATGTCTGTATTTCATAGAAAATGATTGGTAAAATAGAATATATAGAGTAGTTTGGCCAAGTTTGCTTGTGCTACTGACAATGATAAACATCATACAAGCCACAAGCTGTCATTATTGACAATTTATATATAAATGCTAGAAGCATCAAACAAGATTTTCCTATGTAATCCATAGGCACAACTCTTTAGAGGAAATAATGGACATAGGCTTAAATGGACTATCTGATGGGGACATCAGCAGCGATTTCGACACATGTACCTACAGGAGATGCCGGAGATCGACAGCCACGATCATGATTTGTATTTTCATCATTTTATGTAGTAGTTTAATTTTATTTTATGTTTTTCCGTTTTTACCCTTATGGGTATTCGGTAGCTATTGTAGCCCAAGGGGCATTTTAGTATTTTACTTTCTTTGTCATTTTGGGGCCTATTTATATGGCACATTTCTCATGTAAGAGTTTAGTTTTTGGATGAATTGTTAATGAAAATTTGCTTTGTGTTCTCTTTGTGAGTGCCTCCACCCTCCTCGATCTCTTAGTGAGTTCGTAGGAGAAGCTAGATCTCTTTGTGAGTTCTAGGGTCTTCCTTGTTCTACTAACTTTCGTCCAAGTTTATTGTGCGGAAATCCGGATTGAAGACAATTGAGGTTAGTGAATTCATCGCCACTTGATTCCTTGGAAATCTCCCGATTTTTCCTCCCCTTGGCCTTACCGCCGTCTACCCCTCCCCACCTCCCCACCGGCGGCAGCAGACCCTCCACCGCCGGCCTCCTTTGGTCGGCCCAGTTACCCACGACCTTCCCAGCCACCAAGCCGGCAGCCTCTCCTCCACCGTTCCTCAACCCCAGCACAGCCAAGCCGTGAACCTGATTTCCCCTCCTCAGCTCACCATTTTTTTTCCTTGGCAGCCTTCACAACCGTTACTTGCTGTGTTGCCAAGCCGTGGGAGTCAAGCATTTAAGGCTTGATTGATTGCTCTCTCAATCAGCCTTAAAACAAATAATCCCCAGCCTTGATTGTAATTTGAAATTCAAAGTTGCTTATTACATACACCCTGGAAAAGGAAACTTTCCTTTTTATTGAAATCTGAATTACTACAGATTTTAATTAAAATCTGTACTTAATCATGTGGGCCCCATTTGATTAATTACTTGAACCTCATCATCTCTCTCTCTCTCCATGTGGCCGGCCACCTCACCCCATTGCTTCTCTCTCTAATTGCCACCTCATCATCTCTTAATTACCTCCCAAATACCTCCCCTCTCAAATGAATTTTTTCTAGCCTCAGTATTTAAGTTCATGCTGGAGTCTGATTCATTCACTTTTATTCACTCCTCAAAGAAGCTTCGTTATCCTATATCATTAGCATCCAGAAATGGATGCACTCCGTATTTAGCGTTTCAGAGGACGTTTTCTTGTTAATGCATTTCTCTTCAAAGTACACTTGTATGGTCAAGGACTGGGGAGGCTAAAGGTGACTGAGCTGGTAGAAGTCGATCCAAGTGGGGAGTAATGGCTCGATCAACAAAAGACCCACTAAAGGGTCGATCACCAAGATTGAATGAAAGACCTACAGGGTGGACACAAAAACACTGTCGTTACTAAAGGCATGGGTGGCTCGATCCCAGTAATGTCCACGGCTGGTTCCAACATAAAAGTGGACGGGGCTCTAGATGGTGGTCACTGGTAGAGAGTCGGTATTTTTAAATAAGTTTCTCAGACCTCATGTCTAGTTTTTTTTCCACGTAGGGTACTCACCGCGAGACTCTTTTATATCTTCCAATCTGCCCAAAAATTCAAGAGCTCCGACCTTTAAGGTGGAGACTAGCGATGCTAACTGGTGGGATTCAAGGATATGACATTGATTCAAAATAGTCATCTAGTTTTTTTTTTTTTTTTTGTTGTCATAGCCCATTCCCTTAAAGTGGTAAGGATCCGAGGAACCATCAAAGGTTGGCAGACGTAGGGTGACTCTAAGTGAAGGTCGTGGAGGCTTAAGCTCAGGGCCGGGTGATAAGCTGAGTGGGGGCATGTAATTGGAGTGGGGATAGTCAATGGTTTCTCAGTCTAATTCTAGTCAATATTGCCCACAGCGTTAACGTGTCATCTAAACTCTTTGGAGTCTTATCGGTCCATGGGTAAGTGTCAAGTTAAAACCTAATGACAATTGGTGCAAGGTACCATCTCCTCAACGAGAAAACCACCATCTCGACTTGCTAAAAGGTGCAGGAAAATTACTGGGCAGCAAGCTCAAGAATGGTTTAGATCACTAGGTGTTTAGGAGGGATGCTAAGGCTTAGGGCAGCACACCTAAATCCAGGTTAGACTACTTAAATGCTTACCAACACTGCAGATTTTTGTGTGGACGCAAACTACAGCAGTTGGGGAGAACAGGACAGCAAACTAAGTGAAATGAGCGATGTTATCTTAAGCAATTTGGATGGCCCTAGGTTTTGGACAGCAATTATCACAAGTTTAATGTCACCTAAAGGTCACTAAACAGTGCGCAGGAAATTTAGTGGACAGCAAGTTAATTCAATTGTCTAAGTTGGCCTAGACTATTATGGGTGTTTCGGTGAGATGCATTACCTAAACAATGAAACTATGCTTATGTAACATGAAGAATTACTGCAGAATTTTCGGGACAGCACAAGGAAAACAGAAATAAAAACTATCTAAATGATGTTATGGCATGGCAAAACAAACTTAATGACAAAGTCCAAATTAGCTCCTAGGATGCATCTAGCAACATTGTAAAGCATTGCTAGCCATGCTCTGATACTAAGATGATTGTGAAACCACCCAATTGCAAAGATGAGCTAATTAATGGGATTTGCACGTCTTTAATTTAGAGAGAACAATAATTATATCTTTATAATGATTGACGACGAGATTAAAACATTAAGAGCGGTAAAACGAGCTTAGGCTGAATCACACGCGTAAGAGTTAAGATGATATAACAATCAAGTTCAATCTAACGTTGGCATCATGGATGGTTTCAATAATAAATTCCCTTGCTACAATAGATTAGTCACTTACAAGAGATTCCCCCCCTCAATCAACTCTTCTAATTACTAGGCTTTAGCCGAAGAAGATTAGCATGAATTTTCCATTAATTCAGGAATTATCACCACAATAGAGAAGTAACTTCGAAGATAAAGAGTCGGGGGAAGAGTTTACCCAAAGACAAAAAGAGATGCGAAGCTCGGATATAGTTCGTTGGAAGGCTGGAAAGAAAGGGGACAGCAGCTTTATGCTCTCATAACAGTTCTGGACAGAGATCCTTGGGATGGTCAGAAACTTGGACCATAATTGTATGGAAAACTGGGAGTCCTTGGGCAGCGGGTTGGTCTTGGTAAACAGAGACTTTGAAGCTCCAAGTTGCTGAGAAATCAGTGACATTTGCTGGAATTTCTGGCTGCAGCCTTAGAGGCAGAAAACTTCACGGGGGAGCTGAAAAATTTGGGGAGAGTTTTCGTGGAGGGAATTTAATGTACAGGAGTTGGAAAACTCAGCCAGCAGGAGAAAGAAGGAATCACGTGAATTCCAATTTAGGAAAGAGGGCTGGGTATTATGGAGTTGGGCGGCCTTGGGGAGATGGAGGAGAGAGGGAGTACTTGATTTCAATTCTCAGATGTTGAAATCATGGAATAAAACTGAAAATTACA
>NW_021371687.1:0-362 GCF_001605985.2 Dendrobium catenatum
GGTTAGCGGATTGGCAGAAGTTTGACAGTGGTTGACGAACTAGCAGAAGTCCAACGGTGGTCGGCGAACTAGATGAAGTCTAACGATGGTCGACATGAACTCCGACGGTGGTCGGCACGAACTCCGACGGTGGTCGGAAGGAACTCCGACGGTGGTCGGCATGAACTCCGACGGTGGTGGGGAAGAGTTCCAGCGGTGGTCGGGAAGAGTTCCTTCGGTGGTTGGTGTCAAGAGAGCTCACAAACTCCTCCATTCATTTTCTTCTTTCCCCCTCACTCATGAGAAGAGTGGGGCTATTTATAGTTTTTTGATAGTGACATGACTTATAAATATGTGGATGATCAAGGTCAAAATGGGAGTGG
>NW_021371688.1:0-915 GCF_001605985.2 Dendrobium catenatum
TCGTTGCTTCCGATCCTAATGTCGTAACTTCTGATTCGCACAGGGAGAAGAGAATGAGAGCGAGAGTGAGAGAGATGTCGGGGGAGAGAGCCAGAGAGCGAACGAGAGAGTAAGAAAGCCTTTTTACCTCGTTGCTTCGTGCCTTTAACGACTTTAATGAGTTGTGCGGGTGATCGTGGGGACAAAAGACACGGACATGTCGGCGACGTGCTGAATTAGGCACCGGACAGGTATTTTTTTTTTGTTTTTTTTGTTACGGGTCAACAATAGTGTAGATGTGCCTCTTTCACTCCTACTGAGCTAAACTACAAACTATGGATTGGATCAGGGCTGTACTAACCACTGAAATAAATTCTCTCTAGGATCATCCCTTATCGATTGCTTTAGATGGGACTAACTTCTATCTTTGGCCCTCACTACCTACGACTTTAGGAAGGGGTGTGAACGAGACGAGCCAAGTCGAGTTTTAGCATTATCGACCTCAGCTCATTACTCCAAAAGCGAGCTCGAGTCGAGCTCAGAAGATGAGCTCAAACTCGAGCTCGTCAAACTATGAACAATCTTGAGTCGACTCGCAAGCCGCTCGGTTTCTAATCCATCTGATTTTTTATTTTTTCTGTCCAATTCTTAATTTTTTACCTGGCATCTATCTAAATAGAGTTTTATATTTTTCCCACCTATGAATGGCTGCCATCTTAAAAAGCTGTCATCATGAAAAGCTACAAAGGACACTTTGCATTAATAAAAAGCTACCTTCACTTGAAACGAGGCAATGAAATTATATGAACTAACATTAAAAGCAACATTTGACATTCAAAGCAATGTTTGAATTCCATATTATAAGCCGGATTCCATTAGTTTCTTTAAAATACCCTAAATATAGTAGTTTCGAGTCGGCTCGTGAGCTCACGAGCC
>NW_021371689.1:0-293 GCF_001605985.2 Dendrobium catenatum
AGGTGGACGGGTTTGTCAAGGTGGGCGAAAAGGAAGTTGGGGATGGACTTCATGCGCCTTACTTCGTCTGGTGTGAGGCGGGCGGCGAAGCCAGACATAGCGACGGAGTAGGTGTGGACCATACGGGGTTCGCCGGAGTCGAGGGTGGCGTTGGGGAGGAAGGAAAGGTACCATTTTTCGCGGTCGTCGTGGGTGAGTAGCTCGGTGGGGCCGTCCGGGTGCATGACGTGGATGATGTATACATTGGTTTGGTTCGTGGATGTTATGGGGAGCAGGGGAAGGGAGAGGGTCGT
>NW_021371690.1:0-284 GCF_001605985.2 Dendrobium catenatum
TAAAGATTTTTACCTTTGAACACCAAGTAAAGCCTTCACGCTCTAGTGGTAAGAATCCTCCTTCGAACACTCTTTTATACTCTCTCCTTTACTCTTCTTTCAATAGGCACGAAGATCAGTAGGCAAAAAGATTAAGTGGCAGATTAGATTGGACTATTTATAGGAAAGACACAAAAAACCGTCCAAAAAATACAAATTTTCAAGTCAATACGCATTGGATCGTCCCGTACAATCGTGGATCGTCTTAGACGATTTTACTTAAATGCATTGGAAACGAACATAAT
>NW_021371691.1:0-260 GCF_001605985.2 Dendrobium catenatum
AAACGGGTCAAGTTCAGGTTTTTAATTATGATATATTTATAAAATAAGCTCTGGTTTGGGTTGACCTGAAAACCTAAAACAAACCTATTTCGACCCATTTGTAATTCTGTGTAACCTATCTTATCAATCGATCACTGCATCATCATGTTAATTATCACATCACTTATCGAGTCACTTAGTGTGTCACTTCACCGCTGTCAGCCTACCACCATCCCACCCGAGCTCGGAGCTATCGCTATTGCCTTGCCTTTTATCATCAT
>NW_021371692.1:0-526 GCF_001605985.2 Dendrobium catenatum
ATCGTCTTCATCCTCAGGTTATGAGTGTTCACTCTCAAACTCTTCCACATTTAGTACTATGTTCTTCTCTCTTCGTGGTTCACCTACATCAATCTTTCTTTAACTAACTCCTTGCTCATAAGCAAATAGCGAACTAAGAAGATTATCAATAGAGTAAATATTTAGATCTTTAGACTCTATAATTACAGTAATTTTAGCATCATAAGTAGTAGACAAATAACGAAGAATCTTTTTAACCATTTCAGTATTCGTTTGTTTCCTACCCAGTGCATGTAAAGAGGTGACTATTTATGTGAATCTTGTGTACGTATAAAAAATGGATTCATTTGGTTTCATACAAAATAATTTATAATCATGCTACAAGATATTAAGTCTAGATTGCTTAACCTCATTAGTCCCCTCATAAGTTATACAAAGTCTATCCCATATGTCCTTCCCACTTTTGCAAGTTGAAACCCGCATGTAGTCTTCTGATTTTAAAGTACAAAGGAAACTATTCAAGCATTTGGCATTTAGTTGTGCTAAG
>NW_021371693.1:0-250 GCF_001605985.2 Dendrobium catenatum
TAGAAAAATCATAGAAAATTATAAACACACCCAATAGGGGTGAAACTTGAACATAATAAACCTAGTGACATTTGACACCGTAGGTTTAAATTTCATATAATTTGGAGTTCATTAGGTCAGATAATTAGACAAGTTAAACTTAACCATTTAATTGAGCTTTAAAATTTCCAAAAATTACAATAAATCAAATTTAAATCCAAAAAATACAAACAAGACCTCTAACTGACCATCTTTAAGTCCTTAATCAATG
>NW_021371694.1:0-7658 GCF_001605985.2 Dendrobium catenatum
AATTGTAAAACATAAATTATTGCTAATTTATATTATATTTCATTATTATTTTAATTTTATTAATTTTTATAATACTATTATTATTTATTATGATATCCGATTCATCCCCGGTTCGACCGGTTGAACCGTAAATCTCTCCTCCCGGTTCGTTGTCCCATCCATTTTTCACAACCTTGCAAGTTTCACAAAACTAAGCCATTTCAAAAGTGGATTTCTGTACCTTCCAGTATTCTGAAAAAAAAAAGGGCAAATTTGAATTAAACTTAACAGAATTAAATTCAAAGCTCCCCATTATGGTTCTTGCTCCCTTTCTATTATGCTCTTGTCAACAATCCAACTTGAACATAATAAAGAATAAAAGAATACAACCTGTGGAAAAAAGATAGATTCTGTCTATTCTAGTGATTCACAGTGGAAAACTGGAAAAAGCGACATTGGAAAAGAATGTTATTTCATCCATCATCCATGTTCCATTAAAGCATATAACATCACATTTGTAACACGACTTATGCATTTTAAAATGGACGAAGTGAATGGAGGAGTTATATGGCTTGTGCCATAGGCATGAGGAGGAGCTTGCTGACAGGTGTGACGAAATGTGGCTTCTTAGGAGCACGACCACCGGACGACTGAAGAGGAATCAACAATTCATGATTACAAGCCTACAGCTGGCTATACGAGAACAACCAAAGGACGATGCCGACCTGGGAGGGGGCAATGAAGGAAACTTAAGTAGAAACTACAAGCAGCTTTGGGTTGTCAACAAATCTTGAAGTTTCATTCAGCCATTGTTTTGCAATCGAAAGCTCCATTTACTCTTGTTTTGAACCAGTCAGTTTTTTTCAAAATCAGTCGGTTCGCAGTTTTTTATAGTTTAACAAGCAGTTTGTTCCATTTTTTTCCGATCAGATGCTAGTCCGATTTTCAGTGTTAGACAGAGTGGTTAGTCGGCCGTCTCCTGATTCAACTGGTTGAACCGACTGGTCTGATCCAACTTTAATAATCATGGATGTGATTGAACTTTTAATATAGGGAAAAAATTTCTCAAGATGTCTATATCATTTTCTTTTCTAATTTAATCAAGCAACTTACAAAATTTTGTTTGATTTTTATACAATATAGTCATGTCAAAATAAATTTAAAGGTTTTATTGATCAAATATTATCATGCTATTATGGCCCTTTTTTAAAAAACTTTTAGGGGTATATAATTTTTTAACAGACTTTGATTAAAATTAAGCACATTGATAATTTTTAATTAACTCAACTAGAACTAATCTAACTTCGAGTTCGCACAAATCTAATATATTAAAATATTTATTTATTTTTTCTTTCAAAGATTTATATAAATATATTTATACTATAGTATATATATAATATATATTATATATATATTATATAATATATATATATATAATATATATATATAATTTAAAAGTAACTATTTGTATTCTAACTTTTGAGAAGATCTAGAGGACACACCAGATAAATAGAGAATTAACATTCCACACCATTATTTACATTGAAAAATCCGAGAAGAAAAAAAAAAAAATAATGGGATTCTGGCACAAATGAAATCATACATCATAATAAATGAAATAGTATAGAATGTTTGCTCTCTTCTTAACTGAAAAAAAAGGGGGGTTACAACAAGACCTCAAGCTTAGTAACTTTTAATTATGGGTAAAGCTATTACAAAAAAAGTGAGAGTAATGAATAGATTGTCAGATGTTTTGTTAATCAGAGCATTGCCCTAGTAGAGAATAGTAGGAAGTTACAGCAATTGGGCAATGTGGTCGCCATGATGATAAATGAACGATAATATCATGTATGCTAGCAGACCATCGGCAATCGGCTGAAGATAACCAACAATAACTGTCGCTTATGGTTTGTTATGACTATGACTCATTAACTTCAAAAAAGTGAGTAGAGCACTAAAGCTCTTCAAACTTTAAGTTCTCAACTATTCAAATGTTAAACTCTTTCATGTTAGAATTTATAGGCCCATTATATATATATTACTCTTTAATACTCTCAAAATCAAGAGAACCTAAGAATTGCTTTAACCTTTTAAGTGCTTTTCTTAAATTAGGACTCAACACTAAAGTGATCTCATGGCTTGTTAGAAATAATTTCCTCTCACGAGATACTTGCTCCTTTTATAGTTGTTATTTTAAACACACAAAGATTGTAAAAAATCAGGACATCTAATTACTCGCAATTGAATCCTGAACCAGGACTAGTGGCGACGGCTTGGATACTATCAAAATTGCTTTAACCTTGAACCACACGTTAACCCGCCTAAACCAGATGATTTCAATCGGTTAATTGGAAATCGTGCCAATTTTCCAAAAATTAGGTCCGGCTCATATTTAATTAACAAAATAATTTAATAAAAATCTATTGATTAAATAATTTTACTTAATAAATTAATTTTTAAATTTTATTTACTTTAGTTAAATAAGCATCAATTATGGTTTATCAAATTGACCCCGCATCCATGTGACTTCTTTTCTCCTCATTTTAAATTAAAAAGTATATAGAATAAAAAAATAATACTAACATAGTGTCTGATGATGTAGGACTAAAAAAATTAAAATGAAGTTCTCAAAGTTCACTATATAGACACTACGATTTATTTTACATATTATTTTTTAATTCAATTAATAAGTTGCAAGATAGTATTTAATTTTTATCTATTATTTTTTTAATTTAAATATTATATGAAAAATTAATTTTTTATTTATCTATTTGTTTAATAATAATTAATATAACATTGAATGTATACATATAATTTATAAATATAAAAATTTGTACATTTAATAGGTATTAAATTATGTCTAAAATTATATATAAATTAAAAACTATTCATGAAATTAAATTTAAAATTATATGTAAACTAACTTTATATTAATATGATTATATTATTTATTAAAGTGTGAATTTGAACCCAACTTATTCTTTAATTTGGATATATTATGCAGGATTAGGATGGGTTTGAATTTAAGTTTAACTTAAGATTGTCATAATATTATATTAATTTTATTAATCTTTAATAATATTAAACATCTTTTTCTTCCAATTTGTTGTCCTATCCAATTTTCGCAACGTTGAAAAATGGTGGTCATTTAATGTGTCAATTAATATCCCAAAACTTTTAACTATACTTTCAAATGATTTGCTTTGGGTTCATGAGGACTCTTATGAGATTATTTTTTATGTGAGTGGATTCTTCTCATGAGACATTCAATTTGATTATAAGTTTGTAGACTGAACTTGAATGATCCTGAGTTTAATTTTGAGCATTTTCAATTCAATTGAATTTTCTAGTAATTTGTAGAGAATGCAAATTGTGCTATTTTGAATGTTGATTACTGAGAAATTGGCCTTCATAAATGTATATGCCGCATCATCACATTTGAGCAATCAGATCTTTGTGTACTAATATAATGGTGGAAGCTAGTCGAGTCCTAAAATAATTATCAAAAAGTTGATTAATTAAATTCATTTCCATAATAATAAGATTACGAAAGATAAACAAATTTAAATTTCATTAAATTTGATTTATTTTAAATATAAGGAACCAAACTTAAAAGTAGGAAAAAAATATATTTATTTAATACGTCAACAAAAATTGTCTTGATCATGAACGAATCTCGAGGCATATTCAAATTGGAAACTTTCACAATTCAATTTGGAATCATTGGAATTCCAATTTCAGCGAACTTATAGTTAAACTAAACATCTCAAAGAAACAAACCTAACGACACCGAAATCGGTCCAGCCCGAGCCCAAGTGGGTCCAAATCGGGATCCCAAACCACAATCGAAAGGATCAAAGCATTATTTGAATGACAAAGTGATATCAAAATATGGCATGCTTATAGTCAAATTGAGCGGCTCGATGAGATGAATCCAACGAGCCCAAGATCACTGAATTCTAACATTGTTAAGTTACTTAAACATTTGAAAAACTCTCTATGATCGAGGGAATCAATGCGAGCCATCCGATGGAGCACTCCGGACTAGCCTCGGATCTTCTCTATATTTACGGGGTTTGCCACTCATGAAAATCTATAATAGACCCCCACTTTACACATGAAGGGGACGTTTGGCTAGAGATTGGAGTGAGCTCTAAAGCTTCAAGTGCTCCAGCACCACCGCAAGGCCGCCGACAACTAACAACCACCACCGAACTACCACCCGGCCACCGACTGCCGTCGGAATTCAGCTTGACCCTCGTCGGACCACCTCTCGACCTCCGGACTTTAGCCCGACCTTCGTCGGGCCACCGCCCTGAACTTCAGTTCGACCGTCATCGGACCACCGCCTTGCTGCTGATTGTCGTCGGGCTTAAGCCTGACCATTGTTCCACCGCCCGACAGCCTACAACCACCAAGCTTTCGCTCGGCCCCTGATTGTCGCCAAACATCAGCCTGACCATCGTCAGACCTCCACCTTGCCATCAACTGCTGCCAGACTTCACCCTGACCATTGTTGAACCACCGGCCGACTATCAACCACTATCAGACTTCCATCTAGTCACCGACCATTGCCTGACTTCCACCCAACCATGGGCCGTCGCTAGACTTCAGCCCGACCATCGTTGGATCCTCGCCTTACTTCCGACCACCAGCAGAATTCAACTGACCTTCGTCAGGCCATCCCCCGGATGCTGACCGCCATTAGATTTCCACCTGGCCACGGACCGCTGCCGGACTTCAACCCAACCTTCATCGGACCATCGCCCAACTATGAAACGCCGTTGAACTTCCGCCTAGCCTCTGACCATCACCATAATTTAGCCTGACCATCATCGGATCACCACCTTGCCATTGATCACCCCGGACTTCAGCCCAACCATCGTCGAACCACCAATTTATTGCCGATCACCGCCGGACTTTAGCCTAACCGTTGTTGGACCACCGCTAAGCAGACGACCATAGCCAAACTTCATCCGACCACCGACCATCGTCGAATTTCAGCCCAACCAATGTCGGAACACCACATGACACCAGAATTCTACCGGACCCCCACCAGACGCCTAAGTTCTGCTAGACCACCACCCAACACCAGAGTTATGCCAAACCACCAGCTGACGTAGGAGTTTCATTGGACCACAGCCTGACCTTCATCACTATATAATAGTCTTTCTGACCTCTTTCACCTACTACGGTCCTTTTGACCTCCATCGTCAAACAACGATCTTTCTGTCCACTGTCTCTTACCGATTATGGTCCTTCCAACCTTCGTCACATACTATAGTGCTTCTACCTCCATTGCCAGATAACGGTCATTTTGACCCCTATCTCCTACCGACTACGGTCATTCCGACCTCCATCTCCTACTACAGTCCTCACGACATCCATCGCCAGACAACCTTCTTTCTGACCACTGTCTCTCACCGACTACAGTCCTTATGACTTCCCTTATCAGATAACAATCTTTCTTATCACTGTCTCTCGTTGACTACGGTTCTTTCGACCTCCCTCGCCAGACAACGGTCCTTCCGACCAATGTCCCCCACTACAGGAAAACAGCTTATTTCTGGCAAAATTTTCGGCGGAAATAAATTCGTCACTAATTCCGGCGGCGTTTCCGGCGGATTACCGACGAAACATTTTCCGTTAGATTTTCCGATGGAATTTTTGATTGGTTTTCCGGCATAATATTTCCGACGGAATTCTGAAAAAAAAAAGACTATAATAAATATTAATATCTAATTATTTTATTAAATTAAGTTAAAAAATTAATAAATTATTATCAAAAATTTTTAATTGATTTATTAAAAATTAAAATTAATTAATAATAATTAATACTTTAGTATTAAATTTAAAATATTATTAACTAATAATTACTTATCAAGTAAAATTATATTAAGGGTTGGTTAAAATAAATTATTAAATTAGATTACATTTAATTAATTTGATTAAACAGGTATATTGAAGCGGCTTTTGTTTTTAAATTGAATTAAAGAACCAAAATGTAAGATATTGAATAAGTGGCTAGTGGGTTGGGGCTCAATATGAAGGTGGCGAGGGTTCGAAATCCTGGCCTATGCAGGTCGTGTTGCGCCGGGTTTCGCAGTCACGGGCGAGGGGCAGTCATTTGACTGTCTGGGCCGGGTTTCTGAGCGTCTTTGATTTGGCGGGTCTGGTGCAGCCCGTGAGTGAGTTGCTCGGGCTGCCGGATGGCTGATCCGATAGTTCTTTTTTATTTTTTTTTTTATTTTTTAAATTCCGGCGCAAAATAGTCAGCCGGAAATTGTACCGGCGGAATTATTCCGCCGGAAATATTTCCAGCGGCCTATTTTACGCCGGAACTGCTTTTCCGACGAGCGTTTTACCGTCAGAAAAAAATCCGTCGGAAATCCGCTTGAAATGCTAATTTTCGACAGATTTTTGGCATTTTCCTATGGATTTTGGCCGCCGGTAAGACACGAATTTCCTGTAGTTACAAAACTTTGATCTTTCTGCGTCGCCTGTCGACTATGGTTCTGCTGACTCAACAAGCATGTCAATACTAATTCTTCAAATTCTCACCATGTAATATGATGTACATTTGCTACATCAACCCAAGGCCTTCCCCCAAAGGAAGGGCCTCATTTGTAATCAACTGCAAGTAATAGTGGATTCATTCAAACTGATCCAGGCCCCGTGGTCTTTCTCCATTTTCAGTGGTTTCCACGTAAAGACTTTAGTGTCTCTTATGAACGATACACCCTCTCTTTTATCTGCTTTGTGTTGGATCTTCGTACAAAGTTAAGACATGAAATTTTATAATCCTCTACATCCGTGAATATTACAGGACACAACATTATTATTATTATTTAATAAAATAATATAATCTTTATCTAAATTATATTCGAATTAAATAAACTTTCAACATGAATTTTCTATGTTGACAAATAGTATTTTTAAATTAATCATTATTTTTAGTTTGAAAAAAGATTAATTAAAGTTAGTTATTGTGCTGTCTACTAAATCTTTAGATCACATCAATAGTCTGCAGAAAAAAAGTGATAGAATGAATAGCTATTTTGCTTTTCTAGCTTTTTAAAGTAATTTTTAATAGTAAAAATTTAATTTTATACTACAAACCTGCTTTATGAACCACTAAAAAAATCATTCCAAACGAAGCCTTATGTCTTGTTTGGGAAAACTTTCTTCTTTCTTTCTAAACGTTTTGTTTGATAAAAAAAATTATAGCTAAAAATGTATGTATTATGAAGCATTAAGAAAATTGACTCAAACCAAATCTTATTTTTTTTCTCTAAAAATAGAGTTAAAACTATCCTAAACATAAATATATTTCTAAAAATTATTGTTGGCAACATAATATTTTATTATGAAATTGAAAATAATTTTTATTACTACCACACTAAAGCAATTAGAAATTTTTATTATTAACTCTTTTTTATTTTCATATAAATTTTTGAAAAATGATAAAAAGAATTATAACAAAAACAATGTTGATACTTGTCCTGAAAATAAAATTATATAAAAAAATTCTCAAATAATTTATAATGAGTTCATTATGTTGATTAAAGTTTTGAATAAAGAAAAAAAAAATGATATATCTTATTTATGAGAATAAGATATTATATTTGAATAAAATATTCATAAATAAATTTATTTGAATATGATAGCTATAAAGAAAA
>NW_021371695.1:0-372 GCF_001605985.2 Dendrobium catenatum
TTTTGGATATTTTGATTAAACTCATTATGGTCATATTTAAACTATTTAATTTAGGAGAAGTCAACCAATTATTCGTTGAGTTTTTGAATCTTTTCCCATCTGTCATTTTCATTGGGTTAAGATGATTAAAACTTAAACGATCACTTTCAAATTTTATAAGAAAATTATTAAATGAAAAATAAAGCTTTCACTTTTTGATAAAAATCAAACTTTTCTCAATCATTATGAGTTTTTGATATTCCTTAGTGCTTTCACTGTAAAGGATGCTCAAATATGCTTATTGTTTTACAACAACTCATGCAAAAGTTAAAATTTTTCAGATAAAATTTTATCAAGTTGCATTTAGTTCTCTTAGAACATGCGAATGAGAAC
>NW_021371696.1:0-527 GCF_001605985.2 Dendrobium catenatum
GGGATGATCTTATGATCGGCCAGGACGATGGCCTGGATGACTGACTTCGACCAGCACCAAATTAGGGCGATGATCAGAACAATTAAAATCGGTTTTAAACTAATCAGCCGGGACGATCGTGAGACCGGCCAGGACAATATTACCAATTTTCTTCTAATCATCCCAAATCGTCCCAGGTCGTTGAGCTAAATTTGAACTAATCGGCCAGGACGATATACCTATCGTCCTAGACGATAATGTCGGCAACTTGCATTAATGAGCTCATTTTGAGAGCTTCTATTTAAGCTATGGCATGGCAACTTTTGTAAGCGTCTTTGACAGCCATTGTAGCATTGTTCTTGTGGAGGAAACTTGAAGATAGAGCTTGAAAGGGAGAGAGGAAAGGGTGGAGTTTGAGAGAGAGAAGATCCTGTGAAGGGGAGGAACTCAAGGGAGTGTGGAGGGGATTCCACATGGTTGCTCTGGCGAACTCGCACCTTAGTACCATCGAATTTAAGGCTTGTCTCGAGGTAAGTTCACCAAAGAAG
>NW_021371697.1:0-364 GCF_001605985.2 Dendrobium catenatum
GCTCCACAAAAAGAGGAAGGATTTTGAAGAAGTTTTTTGGCTGCAAACATTGAAGATGGATGAAGGTGGCAGGTCATCCATTGATGACCGGAACACCAACGCCTTTAGATCTACCATGCATCTAACTATATTGGATACAAAAGGTAGATTTTCATTCAATTGCAGCTTCCCTCGCAATTCTTGTTTTTTGAACTCTCCACTAGTGATTAGAGAGGGAGGTTTGGTCTCTAAGTGAAAATCTTTGCCAGAGATAGGTGAAGGAAAAGAAGTCATTGATATTTTGAACAGTAAGTCAATTTCACCCATGTCGGTTTTTATCACTAAAGAAAATGATATGGAGGCTTCTTCGTTAGGTTGCAATGAT
>NW_021371698.1:0-303 GCF_001605985.2 Dendrobium catenatum
CTTCTTGGACCCAATTTGTTTTGGCTCTCTGATTCCACCAGGTGTTTGACTATGCCAACTGACACTCAGTTCTCACACTTTACTTCTTAACAACACCATATCTTGTTGATTAAGACCCTCTTTCATTTCTTTAAGTGCAAATCCAAGATTTCCTTCTTCAGCTTCTCCTTCAAAATTGATAAGTCCATCTTATTTTATTCCAATAATACAAAGATTTTGAAGTTCTATTCAACTTCTTGTGCAATATTTCAACATCATTACCAAAATCATATCTTCTCCAAGCTTTAAGCACTACATTCCAAG
>NW_021371699.1:0-636 GCF_001605985.2 Dendrobium catenatum
AAGAGGGGGAAAGGTGGATTTAATAATAACTACACTGATGGGGTTGCATTTTCCTGTTAGGCGTGGTGTAGGTTTTGGTTGGTTTTCTTATCCTCAATCTTGTTTTCCTTAATGGTTCATGTTTTGCATTTTTACTATCTATTCCTCATCTTTAGTTGTGGTTTTTGGGATGATTTAAGCTATGATTGTAATTTATAAATTTTTTATTTTATTCTTATGTGTTACAAATCTATTCTAAGCCTGGAATATTTTGGATTATTCTACGATGGTTTTATGTGGATTATTCTATCGAGTGTCTACTTTCTTGGGTGGAGCTTCAAATTTGGTGGTTTTACTGAGAGTATTTCTTAGTGCCCTTGCTCTTTTTCAATGGAAAATAATTTTAGTATCTTATTGGATGAAGAGTGTATGGTATTTAACTATTATTTTCTATACCCTCTAGGGCGGTGGGTGAGAAATTCTTGTTATGTTTTGCTTATGAATTATATCTCTATCACTTTAGAATCAACTCCAATCCATTCATTATATGTAGGGTATCTTTGAGATGGATGGGTGGGTATTGGAATGCAATTGAGTGGAAATTGAGTTTATTTCATCATGGCATTACATATACTATAATCCTACGCTTTATTGACA
>NW_021371700.1:0-5916 GCF_001605985.2 Dendrobium catenatum
AAAAAAAAAAAAAAAAAAAGAAAAGAAATATGATGATTTTAGTGTAATTCTAACATATAAGGCTTTTTCTGGCACTACTTCATTGGGAGTCGCTTACAATTACATGCTGCTTTCCTATGAACTTGCAGAAATGTGCATTTTCATTGCTTTTTGTGCCATGCCAAATCAATTAGCAATGCTGGTGCTTGTGCTTTTGGATTTTGTTGCATGGAAACCCTTGCTACCATATTACTTGAAATTTGAATGAATAACCCTGTATTCCTTCCCGTGCAATTTGTTTAGCCCAAGTTAGTTATGGGTATACTTTATTTAGAGACATTCATGTCGACTCAATTGTTGGAGATATGTAAAGGTTCTATGTGATAGTTGTTTATTCAAATGTGCTGTTGTTGTATCATACCTGTGACTTCGCATTTTAATTCTATTATTGTTTGCATTTGTCCACTTGTATGTATGTTGCAGATTTGGTTATGAGTGTTATGGATAAGAAATCTAGCACATTTTTCACACCTATCATTTATTGTCTTTATATAATTGGATTTTAATTGGGTGGGTTCCACGGGAAATCAATTTTTTGTGTTATAAATAGGGTAGCCCTCTAGTTCATCTTCATCACAAGTTCAATTTGTCCGATGTGCTTTTAAGGACTTTTAAGTGTCCATCAGAGTTCTAGGAGCGGGAATGAGGTTCTATTTATTTATCTTTGGCTAGTTTTCGAGTTCATTACAAATCCCCTGTAAGTCTAATATTGCTCTTTTTTTTCAATTTTTATTCTCATTTAATTATTTTCGGGATTTCACATTCAACTTAATGTCATTGTAGTTTCCCAATGTGTCCATTTTTATTTTTTTTTATCCTATTTAGGTCCCCTATTAGTGTAAATTTAGACAGTATACCGGTGTCTCTCTTGTAGAGGGCATCATAAGAAATGCTAGGCCTTCCCACCACGGTAAAAAAAATATGCATGGTCGGTGTTGTAAGACATCGCTACCAGGGTCTTCTATTCCACTAGTTAAGAAAGACATGCAGGGGTCTTTATTTATTTATTTATTTATTTTTTTTGTAACTTGCGATATTTCTCAATCACATAAAAAAAGATGCGCATATGTACCTAAATTTACCCATTCGTGCTATGAAAAGCACAAACATGGCTTACTTGTTGCATTGCGAATGTCCTTTACGAGTTTCCTCCTGCAACTATGCAAAGCATGCATAGGTTTTGCTCGTTGGTCCGAACACATTTCATTTGGGATTTTAGAGGTTTTTAAAGGTTGCAAGCTTATACCTTTTTAAAGGTTCTTTTGTTTTTTTTTTCTTCTTATGGTCTTTTTTTATTCTTTTTTTTAATTTTTTTAAGATTATGCTTCTCTCTTTAGAGAGAAAGAGGAGAGAGAGAAGTGAGAGGAGAGAAAGAGGATTAGAGAGCGGAAGAGGGAGAGAAAGGGTGGGGAGGGAGAGACAAGAAAGAGAATAAGAGTAGGAGAGAGATAGAAGTGTGAGAGCGAGAGAGAGAAAGTTTGAGAGAGTGTGTGCTAGAGAGAATAAGAGAGATAATGAGAGAGAGAAGATGGAGAGAATTTAGAGAGAGAGACAAAGAGAGGGAGAGAATTTAGAGAAGATG
This sequence comes from Dendrobium catenatum, assembly GCF_001605985.2. Lineage (NCBI taxonomy): Eukaryota > Viridiplantae > Streptophyta > Magnoliopsida > Asparagales > Orchidaceae > Dendrobium > Dendrobium catenatum. The sequence continues at coordinate 1,622 of NW_021371700.1, forward strand.
GAAAGTGAGAGAGATGGTGTAGAGAGAGTATTGGAGAGAATGATGAGAGAGATAGATAATGGAGGAGATTTACAGAAAGTGGAGAGAGAGAGAGAGAGAGAGAGAGAGAGAGAGAGAGAGAGAGAGAATGAAGGGGATGGTGTTCGTCAACTATGACGGTGAGTGGCTGGTGGGCTAGGAAAATGGCAACAAGCTTCAACTACAGGGTTTGTGGGAAGGCAGATTGCACATGCAGGGTTGCCCTCACGCTCTCACGCAAGCAACGTCGTGCACAAGATATGAGCACAGAGTGTGTTGGCATGGATGGGTGCGACTTTGGTGGTACTGAAACTAAGAGGGGGAGAGAGTGCAAGTAAGATTACGAAAGGGTGAGGGAAGAAGAGAGTTAATGAGAGATGGGGGAGGAAATGGGGGTTGACGTTGGTTGAGTGTACGGAGATGTGCGAGAAATGGAGAGTTTGCGCGGCTCAAGCGTGATTATGACGTGAGACAGAGAATAGGTGGAATGGGGAAGAAATGAAGGTTATTTTACAGCTTGAAGGAGTACTGTGAAATTCTCAAACAACTTGGTAGTTTTCTGTAAAAAAGTAATACGCTAGGAAAACAGTGGCCTAAATAATTATGTTTATTTGAATCATGATCACATATGACATTCCGATACTACACCAAAAAAGCAATCCTTTCGTTGAAAGAAACTTCTCTGTACGTTTTTTTTAGATGCCTTTGAATCTTGGGTAATTCAACATTTTCTGTGCACTAATTTTTGCCAGAAAACTTTGCGAAGGATGACGGTTATTATGAAGGGATGCGACTTACCTTGTCCTACCGATGATGTGATGCATGTAATAGTTTGGATTTCGGAAGGATAAATTTTTTAGTCTCTGCTTGGCCGGTCAACATAATTGGCTAGAGAGTTTCTATCTGCTCATCCATTAAAGAGGCAGGGATATTATTCATAATGGGTTGTCAAGCTTTTAAAGAATCGGTATGGCAGCTATGCTATGGATTTATCATTGACGTTGGAAGTAAACTGAGCTCGGTATTTTCTAAATGCTAATATTATGATTTAATAAGTAATATTCATGAGAGAGGCTAAGAAAGAACATCAAAGGAAATAAAAGGAGAAAACTTTGCAAGAGGAAAAGTTGATGAGAGGAGGAAACTGGAAAGGGTCTTGATAATGGAGGGTAGAATTCATGAAATATCATACTGATTAAAATTTTGAAGACATCTTGAAAATGTGGTTTTATTAGTAATATGGTGCTAAAGACTTAAAGTGCAGTTTATAAATCTTTTTCCTCCTATATTTGTATTAGCATATATACGGAATGGTGACAATCGATGTTAGCATATTGGGCTTGAATCTGTAATTGGGTATTTCTTGTTGCTGTTATCTGCTTTGCATAATTTGTCTTCATTTTTGTTGAGCATCCATTATTAGTTTGATTGTAAACTTGTTGAATTAATATAGAATTTTTCTATTTATATTTTATTTATTATATCTGTGCAATGGCATATCCACTTTTTCCATGAGTACTTCATTGCATGCTTTTCATATTATAGCTTATCATGAATGTTCAAAGCCATGAATAATGATAGCTTTGCTATCAATGCAATTCCTTGCCACGGAGACCTCATGTGCCATGGTGAAGTGGTTTTGCTCTATACATTCTCTCTGTGGTGCTGGTGGTTATAGAAGTAGTAGTATAAAATATTAACTTAAATAGTTCTATCAGTTTTCTTTTAATATAGGAATATGTTATATGTTTGTGGTTTCTTATGCAAATGTAGCATGTACTTCAGTAGCAAGCAGAATTCAAGCTGGATGGTTGAAGTGGAGGAATGCATTGGGCTTGTTGTGTGATAGAAAAGCCCCCCTCAAATTTAAGGGAAAATTCTATAAGATGGTGGTGAGACATGCAATGCTTTATGGTGCCGACTGTTGGCCATTAAAAGAGAAGCATAATACTAAGTTAAGTGTTGCAGAGATGAAGATGCTCAGGTGGATGAGTGGAATTACCCTTAGAGATAGGATACAAAATGAGCATATACGTGAAAAGGTTGGAGTAGCTCCAGTGGAAGATAAGATTAGAGAGAGTCTCCTTAGATGGCTTGGTCACATACAACAGCGGCCTTCCGATGACCCGGTTAGGAATGTAGAGGTATTAGATTTGACTTATTGATGTAGGATTTAAATGCTTATGCAATGTTAAGTAAGAAATTTAACATTTTTATTTGAGAGCAATATTAGTTTTTAAACTTGCAGTGGTTTTAAACAATGAAATAAAACAAGAGAAGGGTGAAACTAGCTTAGGCCAAGTCACACAACTAGAAGTTAAGATTACAAAATAATCAATTACTCAAGCATAACATACATGAAGGATTTTCATGAATCAATTATGACCACAATTGAGAGCAATTCAAAAGCCATAAAATTTGGAGGAAATATTTACCTTTGTCGGGGTTTGGAAATAATCTGCCACTGCACAGTGAAGAGTTGTTCGTCAATGGCTTCAGCGAGGGTGAAGACGATTCTCTCCACGTAGTCCTCTATAGTTTGGTCAATCTCTAAGTTGATGTCGAAGAACGGTGAGTTGAGGATATCAACATGGCCTTGGTCGTTGTAAATGAACCCGTGATCATGTTCAGGATTGGCCATACAATGGTGGACAACAACTTCGGTTTGGGAACCTTTGGAAAGCAATCAAAGACTTTCTAGGCGGCGAGATAGCAATAGGAGTTTGCTGAAATTACTGAACAGCAGCTAGGAACTTCTAGACAACAACTAGGACGAGCAGGTCAACGGGTCGGCAGGTTTACGCTTGCTGGAAAATCGGGACAGCAACCTTAAAGCTGTCCATGAAATCTGGGCAGCAACTTTGGGGGCTTCCGATCTTCAACTAGTTGGTTCTAAATTGAGAAAACCAAGTACTTGACAAAGGGATTGGAGGATAGCAGTTACAAGAAGCCTTGGGAGGTTTAATTAGAGGGATTTGAATTTGAATCTCAAGGAAATAAAGAGGGGAAGGAGGGGCAGCTGATCTTGGAGGGAAAATAATGGATTGATTGGAAGGTCTAATGGGGCATTAGTTGAATAGGAGAGAGAGGGATGGGCGGCAGCCTTTAATGGGATTGATTGACTAATTAATTGAGGGAATTAATGTGGGTTAATTGAATTGGAGAGAGGGGGAGGGGCTGGCCATGCAAGGGCTTGATTGAGGGTGGGTTAATTGAATTGGAGAGAGGGGGAGGGGCTGGCCATGCAAGGGCTTGATTGAGGGATTTGATTGGATGAATTAATTAGATAAGAGAGATGGTAAGGGGGCCGACCAAGAGAGAGGGGAGAGAAGTGTCCACATTCGTCGAATGTGGAGGGGCAATCAATGCTAATTAATTTCAGATTTTAATCAATCCAAGATTGAAGGGGGTTTCCTAAAATAGGTTAATTAATTTAAGAAAGGATTTGAATTCCAAATTTATATGGATTTGAGCTAAAAAACTTTCCAAATTAATAACAACTAATTTAGGAAATAGGGAAATTAAGGAGGGAAAGTGACTAGGGGTTGACGGCTTGGGTTGGTGGTGGAAGTGGGGTGATGGGGAATTAGGCCGGGTGGTGGTGGGGCTTATGGTCGGCGGGTGGAGGAGGAGGAAGGGTGGTGGTGCTCGGCCGATAGAGGGAAAGGAGGGAAGAAGTGGCCGGCCTAGGGTTAGTCAAGATGGGGATTTTGGCCAAGAGAGGGAGGAAGGGATTTGGCCGGTGGTTTAAGGGGAAGAGAGGGAGGATGGGGAGTGACAACGTCGACCACGAACCCGGACGCTTTTTGCGGTTGGTGGGTATTGCGATGCCCTCACCTAGGGACTTCTTCTAAGCTCTCTCTTAGGACTCTCAAATCTCACCAAGAAAACAAAAGTACATAAAATAACATAATGTCATTCATTATCCCTCAAAGGAGGGGAGGCTTTAAATAGCCAATACAATGAAGAAAAATACAAAGACCAACTTGCCCCTAGGGCATACACATGACTAGGCCCTCAAGTGGGGGCATAAAAGAAAAGTACAATAAAAATCATAAACTAATACATCAATAATTTAAATCTAATACAATGATAATCAAACAGAAAGGCGTGTGCAAATTGTGGCCGTGAAGATCCGGCCACAGCCTCTGGTAGACTCTCCGAAGGCTTGATGATGCCCTCATCACTTATGTTAAAAGGTAAGGTGACTAAGAAGACTTGGTAGAGAAATGATTTGAAATGATTTTCTTTATTAAATCTACACTCGAACTTTGGAA
>NW_021371701.1:0-323 GCF_001605985.2 Dendrobium catenatum
AAAGCAGAAAATAAAAAATAGTAAAGAATAAAAGACACAAAATTTATAGTGGTTCGATCAAAATTAGACCTACATCCACTCCCCAGAGGCACCCTCCGAGTATTGCACTAATACCAATAGTGACTCTCTTTTTGCACCCACAGCAAGGTAGAGAAGCCTTTACAAATACTCTTTCCACCACTACCCGGTGCGGTAGAGAACCATCATCTTTTTTATACTATCCCTAGTGTTGGAAGAGAACTGTTCGTCCTTTCACACTCTCCTAATGTGAGCAGAGAACCCTTCATCCTTTCACACTCTCCTAGTATGGGCAGAGAACCCTT
>NW_021371702.1:0-583 GCF_001605985.2 Dendrobium catenatum
CCTTTCAGGAGAAAAGCAACGGGGCCGTGGATATTCTAAAGAAGGATCTCCACCGCATATTGTTCTTGTAACTGGGGTTCACACTTTATCGAGAGGTTTTGCCACCTCAAGATGTACTCAACGAGAGACTCTCCCAGCTTTTGTTTCTCAATAATAAGATCGCTCACAGTTGTTCATTATTGCGCTCCAGAAAACCTTTTAAGGAAAAGATTTTCTAGATCGCTAAAAGTTTTAACTGAACCATCGGGCAGATCGGAGTACCATTCAAAAGCGATGCCAGATAGACTACTTATAAATTGGCGAAATAGTAGAGCATCTGACCCTTCCGCATTGCAACAACTTGCTCTGAAGTGGGCTAGATGCTTTCTCGATTTTTCTATTCCGGTGAAAATTTTAAAAGTTGGTGGCACGAAGCCTTTTGGATAAGGAACTGAGTCATATTCTTCGGGGTAAGGTCTACCCTTTGGAATAGACGCGGTTCCTTAAGAAAAAGGCTAAGGCCTCCCTTACCTGGTCCTCGATCAGTTGCTTAATGTCTTTCTGGGTCAGAGCAGGGGGAACTGTAAGTGCTGCTGGAGATGCC
>NW_021371703.1:0-252 GCF_001605985.2 Dendrobium catenatum
CTTGAAGGAGATGAATTAGATGACAAACCATCACTAATTTGTTGATTGTTAGTGATATCAATTTGATGATCCTCCTCAAATTCAACTGTTGCTTTTCCTTTATCATGAATTACAGATTTGCTACAATCCCACATACCATCTTCATCAAAAATAACATCTCTACTGATAATGATCTTCTCAGATTGTGGATCAAACAATCTTTATGCCTTTGACTGAATGTTGTAGCCAATGAATATCAACTTTCTAGATTTG
>NW_021371704.1:0-231 GCF_001605985.2 Dendrobium catenatum
AGGTAGATGACCCTCCTAATTTGTAGTTCAAAAAAAACTACAAATTACATTTCTTATGTAACAACATTTGGAGCACCCCTAGGCTCCAAATATGGTATTGCATAAATTCTCTCCAACTTGGAACCAACGTCCAAGTCTTCCCACCTTTGGACATAGGATTCAAATCCTAGTCTTCCTTATTTGCTTAGCCACTATTTTAGCAAATGAATGCTCCTCCTTGGACACTCAATG
>NW_021371705.1:0-290 GCF_001605985.2 Dendrobium catenatum
TAATACATATGTATTTTAAATTGTTTTAAAATTATGAACTTTTTTAAAAATTTTAATTTTGAGGGATCCCTTTTAAATTTTTAAACATGGGTAAATCATGTAAATAGAATTCATGGGAAGGATTAGTGAATTATTGTTTCTCAATTATCCACTAATCAGGTCGCTAATTCTATTAATGATCACTTAATCTTTACATGTTTGAAATCTAAGAGCACTTAGCCTAGGCTCTTCTTATTCTAATGACGTGGTTTGTTATTGTATGTTGCATTTTCCTTATGTTACCAAAGGGT
>NW_021371706.1:0-226 GCF_001605985.2 Dendrobium catenatum
AGGTGGCCCTAGCTCCAACACACCTACCATAGCTAGCCCAACCCTTGGGTTGACTTGGGTCAATACTTAGGCTAGCCCAAAGTGTTCAAAACCACTTTGACTTAAGCCATTTCTCATTATAGACTAGACCAATCCTAGTTGACACTTGCATTGGGTATCCCTTGTCCCAATGCAAGACATAAATCCTACAATCTAGCGTGACTCAAGTTGCACACAACTTGGCACA
>NW_021371707.1:0-597 GCF_001605985.2 Dendrobium catenatum
CATGGTTGTTGTGGGATGAGCTACCATTAATAAAGCCAAAGATTACTAGGGCTATGATACAATACGGATGTGGAGATTTGTGTACCCTCCAAAAACTATGAATCGAACGCATTTTAGGGGCATATTAATGAATATTAAGATGTCACTAAGAATAAATTAGAGAAGGTAGCATGATATAGAGAAGAGAAGAGAAATTCATGAGCAAGAGAAGAGGACACATAAATTGGAGAATTCTTAGGAGAGGGATGGGCAAATAATGAAGAAACTATAAAAAATGTTTAGAGAACTTGGTTACTAGAGAAGGTGGAACTAAAAAAGCCTAAAAAGATTGAAATATGTAGTCTTGTTTGTGTCGTATCTTATTCACCTTCCTCTCCCTTTTTTTTGGGTAGAGAAATTAAAGGGGCACTGTGGGCTTTAAAAGAAACTCGATTGGGTTGCGGTAGAAGGTTAGTTGTTGTTGATCATCATATTTTATAAGCATATGAGAATTAATGCAACATATTTTATAAGCATATGAGAATCAATGGAAGACGGATTTTATTTCCCAGAGATTTTCCCGAAGTAATATAATAGAACTAATTAGAGTTTATTGAC
>NW_021371708.1:0-297 GCF_001605985.2 Dendrobium catenatum
ATTGAGATCCATGCTTGATTAAGGGAATTTTTAGGTAATATATCAATTGCCCTCTATTCTCGAACATTGAAGCTTGTAGAGTGAAAAAATGTTTTGGAGTATTTGAAAAATTGTTAATAAGAAATTACAATTTCAGACAAATTACAAGATAAGACTGCTTATAGACGTCAATATAGACCTCCCATCGAGGCGTGAATCAATTAATTTGCCGTCTATATGCTTATCTAAAATTGATTTTATGTTTTATTTTTAATATTTATTTATTTATACATAAGAAAAAATATGTAAGAAACTGAA
>NW_021371709.1:0-2743 GCF_001605985.2 Dendrobium catenatum
ATCTAATTAATTCAATTACTTCGTTTGAGTTGAAATTCTGCACAAAATCCCTGCCAAATCCCCGATATCCCGCTGGCTGAAACCTTGGACGTCTGCTTCGCGTCTCTTCGCCTCGAGCGTCGCTTACTTGAGTTAAAATGAGAGGGGAGGCAGTATGTTCGCTTCTCGGATCTGGCTTTCACGCCCAAGAGCTGAAATCCCTCACCTCCTTTGCAACCCTTCCACCTCCCTCTTCACTGCACCAGCCGGACCACCTCTGCTGCAGCCAATGTCCGACCCCCCAATCTCAAATAAAGCTTACTGGTTTTCCAAGCACGGTGCAGCACTTCCCCCTTAAGCCGACGTCCAAACCAGTTCTATCTCTCCCGGTTTTGGCTCCTCCATTCCCTGTGCCGCAAGCAGCTTCAGCACCTCACCCGTCGATTTCTCAAACTCCACTGAATCTCACCACCCGTGAGATCCACACTTGTCTGTTCGTCCCCCTCAACCTCACGCAAGAAAGACAAAAGGCTCTCGGACTTCCGTTCTTCCATATACAACAACCCCTCAACCAACCGTCCTTCTCAGTTGTGGATAAAACCCCACGAGAGCCTCCACTTCACTCCACTTTTCCTGCCAAGACTGTTTCGAACTCCAAGCGACCCCAGCAACAGCTCCTTCCAACCAAGCCTCTCTCCAATCAACTAGCCTTCCCGTTCTAAATCCTCTAAGCTAAATCCTTCCTTCAGCTCACCTGGAGATTCTTCAGCAAGCCTCCGTCAATCTCCAGCAGCAGCTTTCCTCATATTTGTTGTGAAGAAGCTCTCGTTTTCTCTCTGGCGTGAAGTCCTCCTCCATTCAACAAGCCACTTACTACCCACTTAAAAGTCCATTCCACTCTACAAATCTCATCCCAAAAAGAAAATTTTCTGCACTCCAAAGTCCACTACCAACTCAGTCCAACAGCAGTCCATTTTCTTCTCCAATCATTTAGCCTGTGCCCCATCAAAATCAGCCCGAGCTTCACAAAAAAAAAGGTCCAGAAATCCATACTTAAAGGCTCATATTACTTCAAATTCAAAGGGTCATTTGATCTCCAAGTTACCTCAAATAAGCCTACTCTACAAATAATTTTCCTGTACCCGTTTCTAGGCCAAAAACCTCATATTGCTTATTGTTTTTATTTCGTCTCTTTTGTTCTTTTTCATTATCTAATTATTAGTGTAATAACTTTTAGTCATAGTTATAAATTATAATGGTAATAATGGCTTGTTATTATTATTATCATCAAAGATAATAATAATAATAAATGTTATTGTTATCTTTATAATTATCATTTCTGTTTTATTTTTATTTTTGTTATGTAAAAAAAAAGGGGTGATGAAGTGATGAGATAAAAAAAAAAGCTATCTTATTTTCGAACCCTTTCTCTCTCTCCTACCTTGGCATGCGTGTCGAGTCGGTGGTCTGCCAATAATTTACCTAAAGTAGTATGGATGAACTTACCTCTTGATCTTAATGAATCAATTGGTCGGGTCCCCAAAAGCTGGTATATATTGAGCTTATAATCAAGATCAAGTTACTTGAGTCTTCTTTGATTGCCGGACCGAACAACCTCAGTACAAACTTCTTACTCTTATGATTCAAATGCTATTGATAACTTATCATTCATCACTTATTCAACATCTTATCCCAATTAATATGATCTTTGCATATTAGAAATATCCACTTAAGAGCTTACATGTCAAATTTTGGAAAAGCATTAACACATGGTCCTATGTTTGCTGCTTGGATTTAAATTCACAATGGATCAACTCTCCCTTTAATTTGCCAACTCCACATGTTGTTGCAAATATTGCATGATGATTTCCACATAAGCCTTTTATTTTTTATGAGCAAATTACATTCATTGAGATTTAAAAAACAAGTCTTTATGTTCATTCCAAATCAAGCTTGGTTATATTCAATTTGCTTCATTTGATTCAAATTGTGCAAGCGCACTTGATCCAAATCAAGTTCTTCATTGTTCCCAAATTCAGTTCATGCTCCATTGTGCTTGATCTCAAAATCAATCCAAGTATGTTTGTTCAATTTCATATTCAAGTCCAAAATTCATTTCCCAAGTTTTAAATCAATCACCTTAAATTTTATTGTCATTTTCGCTTAATTGTCCAAGTTCCAAGTTCAATTCAGGCTTAAGAGAACCTCTTCCCTCTATCGATTCCCCTGCTAGTCCTTCAGTAGCAAGTATAATGTCCAATTTGCTCAAATATATGATTGAGTTTGAAGTTCACTTAAGCTCCCAAATAAAATATTCATGTTTCACCCGAAATTTCAGCAGCCTGCCCCGGCGTCTCCCCCGTTTAGCAAAACTACGGAGAACACGGCCTTTCCCACCACCTAACGAAAAGGCGTGCCATGTCAGAGCCCTCTTTCGATGACACCACGCCGTGTATTTTTTCGATCCCCCACCACGCTAAGAAAAAGCGTGCATGGTATTTGCCAAAAAAAAGGATTTTAAACATTTTGCCAAGAAAAGACAGTTATTTCCCCCAAGCGGTACTTAGGTTATCCCTCCTTCGTCGTACGCGTTCCACCTGGTTCCCATTCCCACCACGCTAAGAAAAAAGCATGCATAGGCGGTTTTTCCGGTGCGCCTACGAACTACCCGAAGAAAGAGATTTGGAACCGAGGATCCGCTCCCTACCTTTTCGGGCGCGCCGCGATTGCACCCTCCCACCACCTAGAAAGCAGCTGCATAGCT
>NW_021371710.1:0-273 GCF_001605985.2 Dendrobium catenatum
AATCGTCCTGGATGATACTTGTATCGGCCTGGACGATGTGCTCAAAATAGAAAGATATTGCCGCCATAAATAATTAAGGTATTCTGTATTTTTGGCAATCGGCCAGGACAATCTTGGAACGACCTAATCGATATTCACAATTATGTCTTAATTAATCAAACAAATCAATGAAGTAATTAAGGATGATTGATACAATCACATCATCCTGGACGATCTCAGGATCGGCCAGGACTATCTATTCAAAAACCTTAATTACTTCTGGACGATAAATAT
>NW_021371711.1:0-251 GCF_001605985.2 Dendrobium catenatum
AGTGTCTACTTGCTCTACTTGAAACTCTATCATTTCAGGCTGGTTGTTCTTGATATGCTCTTCAACTTCCTCATTATGATATAGAATTTTAGAATGGTTGTTGATATCCAATAAACCATGATCTAGTTTTTCTGTAGTTGAAGCCTTTGGATTTCGTTATATTTCAATTTCCATTTCTTCATTAGATGGGATTATTTCATTTACTTATTCCAAATCAATGCAATTCTCTATTTCATTGATAATTTATCCTT
>NW_021371712.1:0-265 GCF_001605985.2 Dendrobium catenatum
GGAACCCCCCCACACTCCGTTGAAACCCCCTCCAAGGATCTTCTCCCAATCTTAAACTCCACGCTTTTCTCTCTCCCTTTCAAGCTCTCTCTTCAAGTTTTTTCTAGAAGAATGAAGCTTCAATTGCTGCCAAAAGACACTTACGAAGACCTTTGTCAAAGCTTAAATAGAAGAGCTACAAACGAGCTCATTAATTATAATTATCGACTTTATTGTCCAGGATGATATGAATATCATCCTGGCCGATGATATGAATATCATCCTG
>NW_021371713.1:0-210 GCF_001605985.2 Dendrobium catenatum
TTTCGACAACTTTGAATTTTTCACTTAAAACTCGTCGCGATGCATCGAAAAGCGTGCAAGGTCTAAAACGGCATTTTTCAGGTTTTACACTCGTTTGGACCCGGGTTAGATCGGGTTGGATCCGAACCTGATGCATTGACCCATTTTGACTCCCCTAGTGTGTGGCTTCTCTCTCTCTCCCTCTCTCGAACTCTCGAACTCGAACTTTCG
>NW_021371714.1:0-277 GCF_001605985.2 Dendrobium catenatum
AGTCCATTGTCGGGCATTTATTTCAAGATTTATGTAAATTTTAATATATATAGTGTGGGCATAAGCCTCATGCCAGTGAGGCGAGGCGGGCCTCAAGGCGGGCCTCAACTTGGTTGAGGCGTAAGCCTCATAAAAAAAACTCGAGGCGTAAGCATCGATGCGTTTTTTACTGGAATTGAGCAAAGGCGAGCCTCATATTGCGCAATTTTAAACCATGTGAGAGACCCAAGGTAAAAAGTTCTATTTGTTAATTGTCGATTATTGTTTCTCTCCATAA
>NW_021371715.1:0-327 GCF_001605985.2 Dendrobium catenatum
CACATTAACTAGTAAATAAACACCAATATTGCAAAAACATTTTTATTTAAGCATTCAAATCAATCACACCAAGCCTTGTTCTTAATGCACTAAAAGTATCAAAAGCTAAAGGTTTTATAAAAATGTCTGCAAGTTGATTTTCAGTAGAAATGTGAGTGAGTTAAATTTCTCTTTTGGATATATGATCCCTTATGAAATGATGTCTTATGTCTATATGTTTGATTCTTGAATGTTGAATAAGATTTTTAGAAATAGAAATAACACTAGTGTTATCACAATTAATTGGAATAGTGCCTATAGTTAATCCTAAATCAATTAACTGTTCTT
>NW_021371716.1:0-245 GCF_001605985.2 Dendrobium catenatum
GGCGAATCACTGCGATCACCCCAATGATAGATCAGGGTCTTCCAAAGGGCAAGCAACATGCCAGTAAAAAGGGAACCATCAAGAACCCGTCAGCAATGGTTGTCAACAAGTCGTGCCATCATATAGCTTGCATGTTTGTCGCATCATTGCCCATTCTAAAAATCTCGGCCACACCCACCAAGCTAATGAAAAACAGACGCAAATCGACATCTATAGCATCCAAACAGAGAAAACAAAAAAAAAAA
>NW_021371717.1:0-614 GCF_001605985.2 Dendrobium catenatum
ATTTTGCCATTTCCACCTTTCACCAATCTCAGGTGGGTTTTGTCGATTGTATTTGTTTGTAGGAGGGCGAATTCTTCACCATTGGCCTCCCGTATCGCCATCTCAATCAACAGGCAGTGGGCGATTGTTGTAGGAGATTTATGAACCAAGGTCTTGTAGTGTACTTTGAATCACTATTAACCATACGAATGTTCTTGTTTGAACTCCCTTACACAGGATTCAAGCCCTATCCTTGCATGTGTTTGGATTTAAGTTCAATTTCATCCAGACTTGAGTTTCAAACTCAATATGGTCATCTGGATTTGAAGCTGTTGTTTTTCCAAACTTTACTTGGCGTCGTGCAGTTTAGGCTCAAGTGCATAAGTTCTTGTTGTCCACATCTTCTAGCTTTGAGTTCAGAACATAAGTACAAGTCTTTCAAGTCTTTGGTTCAGTTTAACATCATTTGATTAGGCTTGATTCAGTGTTGATGTTGTATTCATGCCGTAGTCGTTTGAGTTCAAGTGTAGGTTCAAACTGGTTTGAGTTCAATTCCAATTTTGACTTGATTTTTTTTTTTGAATTTGGCCTTTTAGAAATCTTTTGAATTTGTTCGGGTCCTCTGCACATGTTCA
>NW_021371718.1:0-201 GCF_001605985.2 Dendrobium catenatum
CGCTATTTGGCCGCAATTTTTATGCTTAAGTTTCTAGCAATCAGCAATATTCCATGTTTTGTTATTTTATGTAGGACAATTAATATTGTCTGCACTTGAATGAGGACATTAGAATTTGTTGAATAAATTTGAAAAATAAAATTTTAATTTGTTTAGTAAATATAATTTTTACATGAAATGATATTTATAGAGCAACTACTT
>NW_021371719.1:0-292 GCF_001605985.2 Dendrobium catenatum
TCATCCACAAGCCCGACAGCCAGCATAGGGTCCGCCAGCCCGACCACAACAGCTGCCGGCACCAGCCTGCTTGATCGCGTTGCCTGGGATTCGAACTCAGGACCTAAGTGTGTGAAATACAAAGACTCAACTACTTTTCTTTAGAGCAAAATATGAAATAAAACATACTTTTTATATTTTAATAATAGAAATACAAAAATTTAATTTTAAAATAAAATCAAATAAAATGGTAAAATGAATAAATAATTAATATAAACAATTAAATAAAAAATGTATCAAAGAAAAAAATAAT
>NW_021371720.1:0-965 GCF_001605985.2 Dendrobium catenatum
TTGAGAATTTAAGAAATAAAGTGTTGAACCATATATTGCCACAACACCGAATAACACATTTTCAAGTACTACAACACTCAACATTTGTAGTTTCATGATGGAGCATTTAACAAAATTTAGAGCTAACTGGAATCAATCGATATACGCACTAGTTGTGCCAATAGTCATGCTAGGTCATTCTAGTATTGTAGTGGAGCTAACATAGTATCATTGAGGCACTTGTTCACATTACAATGCTGTAGTGCTAACTTATTGAGTGCCATGGTACCTGAGCCATTATGTAATAATTATAAATAGCTTCCTTTTATTTTTTGTGAGTATGTGATGTAGTTTTGAATAATTTTCTTAGAGGATAGGCCATACAAGATTATGGTATATACTTTAGAGTGGTTGGATAACATTCGAGTGATGAAGAAAGCTCTGAGAGAGGAAATGACTGTGGTGAGAAAAGTTGTAATAAGAGATTCACCTTGGGAAGGATTCATTACCAGCTCGATTTGGGATCTTTCATTCGAGGTGATATCTTTTTTACTATTTTCTACTTATACTTTCTTTCTTGAGGAAAAAATTCAAACTATATTATTATTCTATGACTGATTAAACTTATAGTTTTTGAGTAATACTATGAAAACCTAATGTAATTACTAATGCAAACTCTAGCACTAAAACATAGTGACTCTCCTTTTTCTCCCATAGCAAGGTGGAGAAGCCCTTACAAACTCCTTTTTATCAACTCTGATGAGGCAAAGAACCCAAACTCCTTTCGCTTCCTCCTGAAGAAGGAAGAGAACCTTGATCGATTACTGACGAAGACCTTCCTAGATCCACCAAGGTTCCAATGATGATGAATGGAGAAGACGACTCAAATCATTTCTTAGAGCAACCTTTGTGAACACCTCACAAACTCCCCCTCACAATATTCTCTCTCTCTTTCTCCCAAGCTCTCCCTCTCCTTCTCTAAGTTC
>NW_021371721.1:0-247 GCF_001605985.2 Dendrobium catenatum
GTTCCTTATATCATATAGCTCTCATATATTGATGATATCATTTCAAAAGAACTCTCCCCATTAATAGATATATTACCCATATTCTTGATTAGATGAAAAATTGTACTATTTTTAAGACATTTGAATGACCAAAGATGACTTGGATAAATTTTCCCTAGGTCTTATGCATACGTAAATGGTCTTATAAGTTTTAACTCTATAGAGTAGAGTTATTTCAGGTCTCTGGTGGAGTTTATGTAACACCAAG
>NW_021371722.1:0-281 GCF_001605985.2 Dendrobium catenatum
AGAACCGACCCAAACACAACCCATTTTTGCCAACGGGTCAGTTTTCTGAACACGAACCCGACCAGCTTTGGGTTCGGGTCAACCCAAATCCGACTCGTTGGCGAGCTATTAAGTTTTTATGATTATGACAACTCTTTGTTACTTCCAATTTTTGAATGCCAGTAAGGGCAGCGGTAGCTCGGGATGACGATAAGGGTTGCAGGATGAATGGTGATTATGGTAGCTCGGGATGCCTTTAAGGGAAGCTGGATGTCGGGACTTGTCATCGTCGTTACTTCTGA
>NW_021371723.1:0-484 GCF_001605985.2 Dendrobium catenatum
TCAAATTATAGTAATTAAACTATTTATTCAAATTTTTAATTGCTAATTATTTAATTAATCTAGGGTTTACTTTTTATCTTCTCCATTGCTTCGTTACTTGTTTTTTCTTATCGCTATTTCTTTGTGCTTGCTTTCAGCCACGTGTGCTTCAAATTGCTCTCTTATGATCCAAAAATTTTAGATGGTTAGTATTGCTCGGAAAAATAGGGATAGAAATAAAAATATTTTGCTATTGTGGATGTATGAGGCTAATGGCATTATTATTGGATGTTATAGCAAGGGAGCTCATTTCTGTCTGTATCTTTAAGATTTTTAATAAAAACCTGTTCTCTTCACTCCTTTTCTTTTTTACTCAATTTGAACGGTTAGAAAATGTGTTATTTTATTTTTAAAGAGTTTTGTTTTCAATCTTTTTTTTTATTATTTTTTAAGGGACTAGCCCCAAATTTTATTGAATAAAAAGGGAAAGTAGAACAGTCAAACA
>NW_021371724.1:0-247 GCF_001605985.2 Dendrobium catenatum
TTAAAATCAGTAATCAACTCCCCTTAACATTAATGCATTCTTTTAATTTCAACCAATTTAAATAACTTAATTAACCCCGATTGCTACTGGGTAACCCAGGCCTGCGAGGCTATTAGCTTAGCCCCAAGGAAGGTGAAATAAACTTCACGGCCTCGGTATGAAACAAAGATAGCAATCAATTAACTTTTAAAATACATTTAATTAAAATCTCTAATTTATTAATATTTAAAGTTTAACTCAAATCCCC
>NW_021371725.1:0-223 GCF_001605985.2 Dendrobium catenatum
CCACATGATCGACATCCTCAACCTCCCCACATCCTCTAGGACAAAAAATCTTCATCGTCAATGCTTCCACTTACTGATAGCCAGCTTCCTTTCATCAAATAATCTGCTGTAGGTACAACACCTTTGCACATTCTCCATATGAACATCTCCACCCGAGCATTCAAGTTCACCTTATGAATCCATGAAGTAGGATCCACAACTGTTACCTCCTTTAAAACTTCCT
>NW_021371726.1:0-1251 GCF_001605985.2 Dendrobium catenatum
ACAGCTAGCCGGCCCGATATCATGTTTAGTATTTATTTTTGTACTAGATTTAAATTAGATCCAAAAGAATCATATTTGACAGCAGTAAAAAGGATTCTAAGATATCTGTTAGGAACTCAGATCTTAGGAATTTGGTATCCTAAGTGTAGCTCTTCATTTGAAATAATTGATTATTCAGATTCTGATTTTACAGGTTGTACGGTGGATAGAAAGAGCACTTCTGGAATATATCAGTTCATTAGAAATTCTTTAGTATCTTGGTCTAGTAGAAAATAAAATTCAGTAGCCCTATCTACTATAGAAGCTGAATACATTGCATTAGGAAGTTGTGTGGCATAAGTACTTTGGTTGAAATAATAGTTTCTTATTTTAAGATTATTTATAGTCACTATTCCAATTTATTGTGATAACACTAGTGCTATTCGTATTTCTAAAAATTCTATTCAACATTTAAGAATCAAACATATAGACATCAGACATCATTCCATAAAGGATCATATATCCTAAGGAGAACTTGAACTCACTCATGTTTCTACTGAAAATCAACTTACAGATAATTTTACAAAACCTTTAGCCTTTGATACTTTCAGTGCATTAAGAACAAGGCTTGGTGTGATCGATTTGAACTCTTAATTAAAATGTTTCTGCAACATTGATGTGTGTTTTTAGTTAGTATTTTTGTGTGTATCCTTGTGTTTGTGATCTTTTCTATATTTTGAGTTTGTGTTTTCATTTTTCTATTATAATTTTGTTGTGTGTGTATTTTAGTTTTGATTGAGGGCATGCTTTGAAAAATAAAGTGACATTCATCCAGGATGAAAATATTTTCGTACGGGATGAATTGTGTAGTGTGTCAACTATCGGATTTGAATCATTTATGTACAGTTTTTCTATTTTTATTTTTTCACTTTGTCTGTACGATCGTCTTGATCATCCGGACAAAATTATGAAATGACGGGATGATTGAATGACAGTTAAATGGATTAGATTATTTTTAATATTATATTCATACATACGAACCTTTGGTTTGTCCGGACGAACGCTTAGCAAATCGATGTGGGGGACAGTTTCAATTGCCATTAAAACGATCATAAATCTCTGATCATCCGGGACGAACACTTGTTCATTATGAAAATAGTTAAAAGTCTGTAAGAAATGTCGCTTCGTAAGTTGTGTTATTATGAAAATTCGTTTCATTTTGGACTCATTCATTCGTCCATACAAAATTTTTTCGTACAGGACGAACTGAAT
>NW_021371727.1:0-393 GCF_001605985.2 Dendrobium catenatum
TTATGAATGAACACCTTGCAACCAAAAACATGCAAATTAAACAAATTAGGTGTTCTACCTTTTATCAACTCATAGGGTGTTTTATTTAAATTTGTTCTTACATTCACCCTATCAGAACATAACATGCAGTGCTAATCGCCTCAGCCCAAAAATATCTAGGAAGTGAGTATTCTGCCAAGATTGCTCGGGCGGCTTCTGTTAATGTTCTATTTTTCTTTTCGACTGCCCCATTTTGTTGAGGGGTTCTAGGTGCAAAAAAAAATTGTGATTAATTCCTTTCTCGTTACAAAAATTTTTAAGTATTTCATTTTCAAATTCTCCTCCATGATCACTTTTTATAAAAATTATTTCACGCCCCCTAATTTTCTTTGAATCCAAGTGGAAAATTTTCTA
>NW_021371728.1:0-202 GCF_001605985.2 Dendrobium catenatum
AGCCTAGGATAGAGCCAACAGTAAAGATCACCTAAAAAGGTGAAAACGAGGTAAGAGGATTCTCCTATAGCCTTGCCCTATAGCTGGGGCAAAGCAGAAAAGAGAACCAAAAGTAAAGATCACCACTGGGGTGAAAAAGGTAAAGTGATTCTCCTCTGGCCTTACCCTGTAGTAGGGGCAGAGCCAAGAGAAGGACCAAAAG
>NW_021371729.1:0-229 GCF_001605985.2 Dendrobium catenatum
AAAAAGTTCGTAGTCATGCAAAAGAATATTTAACCTATATTGTATTACTTCATTGGTTCCTTCATAGGTGATACATAACCTATCCCAAATCTCCTTACCTGTTGAACAAGTAGAAACATGCATGTAGTCCTCAGATTTCAAATCACAGAAAAAATAGTTCAAATATTTTGCTTTTAATTATGCTAAATCTGGTTCATCGAAAGTCCATTCAGTAAAAGCAACTTCAGTT
>NW_021371730.1:0-339 GCF_001605985.2 Dendrobium catenatum
ATCTCAGTGTGACATCCAAATAATTTTTGGAGATCCAGTAAAAGAAAATCTCAGTGTGACATCAAAATAAATTTTGGAGATCCACTAAAAGAAAGTAGTGTGACATCCAAACAAATTTTAGAGATCCACTAAATGAATACCCTAGTGTGATATCTAGAGATCCACAGGGTAAATCAGCATACAACAAACGTGGCCCGCTCCAGACGCCTACCATATTTGTTGGGGGGCATCTGTTGACCCGTCTGCTGTACCAAAAACAAAATAAAAAAAAATATCGTGCGAACCTCGCTGCCATCCCACGACCTACGCACGTCGCTTGCACGATCGACATCCCATCTC
>NW_021371731.1:0-233 GCF_001605985.2 Dendrobium catenatum
CAAATAAAGGAGGTCTAGTGATTGAATATCCTTCCGCAATATTACGATTTGAAAAATTAGCCATGGATTGAAATTCAAAAGCTTTTAAAAACTTATTTTATGAAAATCGCCCTGATACCACTTGAAAGTTCGTTAGGGATGTTAGGCCCTATGTGAACTGGCCCAAGGCTAACAAAGAGAGATGAAAGTTTGTTAAGGATGTTAGGTCCTCTTGAACTTAGTCCCAAGCTAAT
>NW_021371732.1:0-342 GCF_001605985.2 Dendrobium catenatum
GGTAGTGTCTTATCTGAAACTCTGATTATTGTTTTTCACAGAGTCCAGGCTGACAGGTTTTCCTGTCCATTTTGTTCTTTTTGTCCCGTTTCATTGTGCTCTTCTTTCTTTTAAAGCTCTTCTTTTGATCCATTTTATTACACTTGTACATCTTTTGTTTTATAATAGAATGGACTAAGCCATCAATTTTTCAAAAAAAAAAAAAAAAGCCGGGCAAACAATTTTTCAAAAAAAAAAAAAAAAGACTGGCAGAAGTCAGAAGATGTGTTGCCAAACAATAAGAGTTGGGCTTGACATATGTTAGTCTTCTATTAAAATATTTTTTTAGCACAAAAAATTATT
>NW_021371733.1:0-256 GCF_001605985.2 Dendrobium catenatum
TCTTGTATTGATGTTGTGGTTATTCTGCTGTAATTTGAAGAGATTTGGAAATTGTGCTTTTTTTGCAGGATTTTTGTGTAAATTCTGTAGACTGCCGTTACTCTGCTCGATTTTCTTATGATTTCTGATTTTCCCGGAATTGATAGATTGAATTGATATGTGTATGACTATTGATATGATTGTTCTAGATTTCTTTAATATTGCTTATTGCATTGATTATTGTTACTGAAAGACAAGTGGGAACCTGGTTGAACGT
>NW_021371734.1:0-351 GCF_001605985.2 Dendrobium catenatum
TGTCCAATCGATCTCCAACAAAAGTGTGTGGGGAATGACATCCCGGGAAGTATGGAGTGGAAAGAAGCCTAGTATTTCTCATTTAAGAGTGTTTGAAAGCATAGCCCATGTGTATGCACCCTATGAATAACAATATAAATTGGATGAGAAGAGTGAGAAGTATATTTTCATATGTTATGTATAGATCAAAAGGCTATAAGTTATACAATCTAAACACTATGAAGATAATCATTAGACATAATGTCATCTTCAATGAAGAAGAAGAATTGTTTTGGGGCCCAACTGACGATCATTACAACTTCTTTAAGGATGCAGAAGTTAAGCAGCCAAGGATGGATCAAGAAAGTGATG
>NW_021371735.1:0-229 GCF_001605985.2 Dendrobium catenatum
CCCAGATCGGCCCGGACGATCCCAGATCGGCCCGGACAATCCTTACAGGAAAACTTTTCTATAACTTATGTACAAAATCTGGAACAACATTTGAACTAATCGTCCCGGGACGATCCACGATAGGCCCGGACGATATGAACAAAACTGCTGTTACAAACGTCCTGGTTAAATAGAGCAGATGCTGGTGTTTGTGTTCAGAGGTGTTGTTTTACTTGGGAGTGTGGGGACA
>NW_021371736.1:0-415 GCF_001605985.2 Dendrobium catenatum
CGGTGATGTTATATATCAGCCTCCAAATCCTCTGCATGCAACAGTAGCATCCTGGCCATTTGAATGCTGGGGCAAAGACATAATTGGGCCGATAGATCCACCGTCTTCAGCGGGGCATCGATTTATTCTAACAACTACGGATTACTTTTCCAAGTGGGCAGAAGCGGCTCCATTCAGAGAAGTCACATCCGAGCATGTGATCAATTTTTTTACCCACAATGTTGTTTACAGATTTGGTGTACCACGCCGCATTATCTCAGACAACGGTACTGCATTCAATCGTACAAAAATTTATAAATTCGTTGATCGGCACAAAATCGATTGGCGATATTCTTCCATATACAATCCAAGGGCAAATGGCTTGGCGGAAGCCTTTAACAAGACACTTGTGAAACTGTTGAAGAAGATCCTTACC
>NW_021371737.1:0-1348 GCF_001605985.2 Dendrobium catenatum
AGACCTAAAAAGACTTGGTTAGAAAATATTAGAAATGGTCTTTCTTTATTAGATTTAGATGAGAAATTGACTTTTAACCGGACACAATGGCGAAAAAGGATTCATGTAGCCGACCCCACGTAGTGGGACAAAGGCTTGATGCTGTTGTTGTATAGTATATCTACCTGACATGAATCCAAATTAATTTTGAGAAACATTAGTATCATGTCGTAACCTATCCTCAATAACTTTCTCTTAAAGTTTTAATGTATAACACATTAACCTAACTCCTTTATAATATACACACTCTTATTCATCACCTTTATTCTTCAAGATAAGAACCAACACACTCCTCTACTTTTTTGACATCTTTAAGTTCTTCAAAGTAATATTAAAAAGTTTAGTAAGCAAACAAAATTCCTTCACTCCTAAGTATTTCCACAACTCTATTAGAATATCATCAGCTCCTATAGCTTTTCTACATTTTTTTTTTAACTCTTTAACTTTGACTTTATTAATATGACGATTCAAATAAAAATATCTTTTTCATTTAAGGTTCTAACACAATCTTCAATAAAAAATTTATTGAAATATCTTATCCATCTATGTTGAATATTCTCTTCTAATAAAAAGACTTTTTAATCTTCATTCTTAATTTACTTCACTTAAATTAAATTATTACTTCTTATATCTTTTTGCCTGGCTAATTTATACATATATCTTTCTTCCTCCTTAGTGTCTAATCTATTATATAAATCATTAAAAGCAAATGTTCTTATAGCTTATTGCTTTTTTGGACTTCTTACAGGCTCCGTTATATCCTTTCCTATTTTTTGAGCTTCACATCCAAATTAATTTTTATAACAAAGCTTATTATTTTTTATCTTTCTGGCACATTTTGATTCCACCATTATCTATTTTTAATATTATGAGATTTTTCTTTTCATACTCCCAGCATATATTTTGCAACATTCTTAATATGACTAGTTACTTTTTCTCACCATTGACTGTTAACTTTCTAACGCCAACTCTCCTCTTTTTTCATTTAGGGCTTGGGACATGATAGTGATAGTGTTATTACCTGAGATGTTATTCTTAGGTTTTGACATATGACAAAAATATTGGAGAAGTTATTCTTGGGTTGTGTCCTTGGTGGCCAACCCCTTCCTTAGGTTCTGCTTGGTGGAAGATGTAGTTATCTCCTGTGTAGTTACTAATCTTTCTTCTCCCTAATCCTATAATCTTACGAACATCTCTATGATCTACCAAGACATTTCCCTTACCTTATAGCTATCAATCAAGCCATTCCCTCATATAGAAGCAATTGGCCAAACTAGGTTTTCTACTAACCTAGACTTGGTCCTGTCAC
>NW_021371738.1:0-333 GCF_001605985.2 Dendrobium catenatum
AGAGAAAATGTCAAGAAAATGGAGAGAGCAAAAAAATAGGGAAAGAAGGAAAAGGAAGAAGAATAGGAAGAAGAAGAAGTGGAAGGAGGAGAAGAAGAAGAAGGAGACCAAGAGAGGGACAAGGAAGAAGAGATACTCACCTTGCCAAGAGGAGTTCGCTCGGTCCAGGCGGCGTCGATCGGGGCTCACAAATGCGACGACGAGCTCGGATTCGGTCTTGGAGGTCGGATCTGGGTTCGCTGCAGGGGTTCGATCCCACCTGAGGTCGAGCGGCTCCCGGCTAGGTCGGATTTCGCGAACTAGAGAGGGAGTGAGGAGGCTCCTTCGTGCTTC
>NW_021371739.1:0-398 GCF_001605985.2 Dendrobium catenatum
TACGATTGTTTGAGGACCATATTCAGGCGACATAGGTCAAAAAGACTGTAGTCAAGTGATAGTGATCATAGAATCATAGTCGGGATGATGAAGGTTGGAGGATTATAGTAAACTGGCACCAATAGAGGTTTAAAGGATCATAGTCATATAATGATGTGTGATGCTCCGGGATCTAATGAAATAATTAAATTCCTAGACAACTTTTCTCAATCATAATGCCGAGTAAACCATAGCCAACTAAATAATCAAAAAATAATAATAATAGTATAAAATATTATTCAAATATCATTTCTCAAGATTTATATATAATAATCTAGTTCATACAAAATCCATGCATAATAAAATAAATATTTAGATTACAAAATACCTCAAAATTCTAATTTTGAGAATCTTGACCT
>NW_021371740.1:0-201 GCF_001605985.2 Dendrobium catenatum
CTATTTGATTATATAACTAAGTTATTAGATATTTATAGTTTTTTCTTGCCCTTTTTATTTTTGTAAATATCTAATAACTTAATTGCACTATTAAATAATTTAATTGTGTGAGAGATATTATGCGATGCATGAAATTATGAAATATATGTTATAAAAATATCTTTATTATGATATAAAATTTATTAGAATATACTAATGAAA
>NW_021371741.1:0-791 GCF_001605985.2 Dendrobium catenatum
GGTTTACCAGCGGCTAATACCGCCGGTGGCTACCGGATTTACAACCGGCGGTGTTCTGGCCGTTAAGCCGCCGGTTATTTGTCTGACGGCTAACCGGTGGTCACGTTACCGACGGCCTGCCGGCAGTTAAAGAGGTCGTCGTGTGTTCGCTCAACCGCAGGCAAGCGTCGGTACACCGCTGGTGGTATTACCGACGGTTACCCGGTGGTCCGGCCGACGGTTTTACATGAGGTATACATCGCCGGGCTTTCACCGGATAACCGTCGGTGGCCGTCGGTAACCGCCGGTATATCACCGGCGGTGTAAGGAAAATTCCGGCGGCTTATCTTTAGCTGTCCGGTATCATAGTTTCGAGCGGCCAAACCGCCGGTTAGCTGCCGAAAACCTGTAGCATCTGAAAAAAAAATTGACAGCATTCCCTCTATTTGAGGGAGGTTCATCCTAAATTCTAAACCTACAGAAATAACAATACATAATAAGATATTTTGGGCAACACGCCGCTATATTCATCACAGCTATAACATTAAGAAGTTGTAAATAAGTTCATCAAGCATAAAACAAGTTCACCAAGTTCTAAATTCAATAAGGTTACAATCACAAGTTCACAAATTCTAAATAGAATCATCAAACATAAAAAAGATCTAATCCTCAGCTGTATCCTAACTGTCTGGAGATGGCTTCTCCTCTTGCTCCTTCTTCCTTTGATTTTCAACTCTGTAGGATTGCAGCTCTGTTTGCATTTCATTTTGAACCTTTCTAATTTCTTCAATCTCTCTAGATTGAAACCCTTC
>NW_021371742.1:0-202 GCF_001605985.2 Dendrobium catenatum
GGACATGATGCCATTTGGGTAGTCATAGATCGATTGATGAAGTCAGCCCATTTTCTTCCGATCAGACAGATCGATCCGGTGGATCGTTTGGCACAGATTTATGTGAAGAAAATAGTCAGATTACACGGTGTGCCTTGAGTGATAGTTTCTGATCGAGATGGACGCTTTACTTCCAGACTTTGGAAGGGTAAGCAAGTTCAGT
>NW_021371743.1:0-222 GCF_001605985.2 Dendrobium catenatum
GCTTTACTAACAGCTGCAGCCGTCCCAAACGCACCCTTAGTGACTAACTACTGTCTTTCTAACTTCCGTCGCCCTCCGATTATGATCATGTCGAACAAATAAACATCTCAATACTAATTCTTCCAATTTGCACCATGTTATGCACTATATATAATGTATATTTGTTACATCAAGTTAAGGTCTTTTGATGCAGGTGGCATCCTGGTATAGTGAGCCGGCGGA
>NW_021371744.1:0-1229 GCF_001605985.2 Dendrobium catenatum
CAAGCTTAATTTCACAAATTAGCTTGATCGGACCCAAGCCAACTCAAATCGGTTCGGGTCGAGTCCAATCCGGACTCAATTTCAGCCCTAATTTCTCAATTTGGGCTGAATTTGGTTTTCAAATCAAAGTTTGAGATCAAGGGCTCAGATTTCTTGTTGAATTTTGCCCTAAATCCCCCATTCCACGCGTGAGAAGGCGGCATTGCTCCATTTGGGCGGTGGCTTTTTGCTGCTGCTCGTGCTCTCCAAGAGCACGCAAGGGAGAGAGGAAGAGCATTCGGCTCCCCCGTGTCCATCCCGTCCCGAACAAAAAGAGAGCGGGAGCCCTGGTGCGTGCGTCCCGACTAGAGCGATAGAGGGAGACGGAGAGAGCCTCTCGGCTCTCTGCGTGTGGTTCCGTCTCAAACAGAGCGGAGAAGGGAGTTCGGCTCCCCTTGCTTGCGCCGTGTCCATTCCGTCCCAGACAGAGCACGGGAGAGAGCCTTTCGGCTCTCTGTTTCTGCACCGTCCCGACCCCGAGCGAGAGAAAGAGCGAGAGGGAGAGCGATTTTCAGCTCTCCCGTGGGTTCCTCCGTCCCAGACAAGTGCGGAAGAGAGGGAGGGGTGACTTCCGCCCCTTTGCTTGCTGTCTACAGGAAAAGGAGGAGAAGAAGCAGCCCTAACGTCAAGCCTTCAAGTTCAGCAGTTTCCTCTCCTTATCTCAATATCTGGAACAAGAACTGCTGTAGTTCTTTTATGCTGCCTCTAGGAAGAAGGTAGGAAGCCTCTACTTCCTTCGGAACCACTCTGGCAACCTCAAAACAGTGCAAACTGCTGTTTGGGGCATTCTTAGACAGCAAATTGCTGTCCGGAGCTGTTTGGACAGCAAATCCACCATCCGGAAAGGCTTGGACAGTGACGGCGACCTCCGGAAAAGCTTGGACAGCAGCGGCGACGTCGGGAACATCAAGGACAGCAACTAGGAGCCCGGATTGGAGCTTGGACAGCGATCCGGAGCTTAAATCGGAGCTTGGAAAGTGCTTGGAACTTGGATTGGAGCGCTAGGACAAACCGGGTGAGGTAAAACACTAAAACTTAGTGAAACCTAGGGTCCCTCAAGGCCTTTGTTGTGTGGATGACGTCCCCAAACCATAAGTCACTTAGAAGCTTCGTTTTGTGCTTCCCTAAAACCCTTTGTTGGCTGTCCTCTCCACAAAACAATGGAAATTCAGTGATTTCCGTTTGTTTGC
>NW_021371745.1:0-483 GCF_001605985.2 Dendrobium catenatum
TAATAGATCAGACTCTGAACTCCTACTCCAAGACTTCATTCCCTTTCCCAGAACCTGAAAACCACACAGAAAATAATGATGAGCTACAACAGCTCAGCAATACATCAAACCTTCAATCAAAATCCTTAGAATCCACATCAAACACATCAGACAAAATCTGTACAGAAATCAGATCAACATAATCGTCTATCGAATCAGAATAGAACATAAATCACAGAAATCATAATTCCAGAAATTGAATCAGAACAGAATCATACATATAAGATCAAATCAAAATAGAACAGAATCGTATCAGAATCAAATCAAATCAGAACAGAACAGAATCGTATCAGAATCAGATCATAAATCATATCAAAATCGTATCAGAACATATCAATTCAGAACAGATCAAATCAGAACAGATTCCCTGACTCTGACAGAATCTCTACGAATTCTGGCCCCTTATACCTCCCTTCCCAGACACTGACAGAATCTCTCGGATTC
>NW_021371746.1:0-232 GCF_001605985.2 Dendrobium catenatum
GTAGAAGTGATATTATAAGGAATTTTCCACCTAGCTGTGGGTGCTAAATGAGAGTCAATATTGGTTTAGTGCAATGCCTAGAATGAGAGGTTTTAGGGACTGGATGTAGGTCAAGTTAGACCAAACCATTATAAATCTGGTGTGTGTATTCCTTTCATTATTTCAATTTTTTTTTGTGATAATTATGTGGGTGAAATCTCTAATTTATCTTTTTGTTTTGAATGTGATTTTC
>NW_021371747.1:0-579 GCF_001605985.2 Dendrobium catenatum
CTTCAGCTCCTCGGATAGCCATGGACGGTTGGATGTCCGCATCAGTAGTGCTGTGTAAAATATTATGAAATTTCTTATTGTACTCGTTTTGGGGTTGGAATTTATGGTTTCACATAACTTAGTTTTCTTGTATGCTATAAATTTGATGCTTGTACTCTAGAGGTTTGTATATTGCTGTTGATTAATGTATTCTAAGTAATAGTTGAGGCATTGCTGTTTTTGGTATTGCAATGCTTTTCTTATTTTTCAGGAAGATTTTCCCAGGACTCCTCCGTTATACAATAGTCAGCCCCGTTCCTTGAGTCTATCAGAACAAACACAGACAACTGATGCTGATGCCTCTGTCAACTCTCCTGATGATTCTATGAGTAATATGGTTAAATCTGATCCTTCAACTACAAAACAACATGATGACCTTGCTGCAATTGTGTCCTCCAACATTTCTTCATCCTCTGATACATGTAGGCTGCATCCAAACCAGATGGAGTTAAATAAGGAAAACAAGATATTGGATAGCAGCATTATTCCTCTTTGTGAAGCTGGTACAAGTACCAGGAATATCATAAATGATATAAAAAG
>NW_021371748.1:0-318 GCF_001605985.2 Dendrobium catenatum
TCAAATGCTAGGATGGTGCCACAAAGGGCGTACTCCACCACTAGCGGGTGAGAATCAGGAGGCGTACTCCACCACTAATCCCCAAGTCAAATGCCAGGGTGGTGCCACGGAGGGTGTACTCCACCACTAGCAGGTGTGGTCCTAAGGGAGGGAATGATCTGACCCTAAGGAAAAAGGCTAAGAGCGTTAAGAAAAAGAAAGACCTTAAACAAAGAAGAATCAAGTTGCAAATCAAGAAAGGAAAATTTTATTAATTGATAAAATGAGCTACATCAAGCAAAGTATTTCTTAAGGAAACGCCCATTGACAGGTAGCATT
>NW_021371749.1:0-391 GCF_001605985.2 Dendrobium catenatum
GGCAGTTAGGCAACAACAGTCATACCGCCGGTATTCAAGCGATGACAATCAAATGATGGCTGTTAGGTGACAATGACAAGACAATAGTGATCAGGTGATGAGAATTGTGATAGTTATGAAATGACGGTCATGAGATGTTGGCCGAATGACAATGGTCAGACCACGATAATTGCTAACAATGATAAATTTAGATGTAGTTTAGCTAAGCAATTGCAAGGGTGATGGTGCAAAAAATATTTGTAGGATGCCCTCCAAAATTACAAATTTTTGAAAGATAAGATTAGAGCTCAACATGAGTTAATCCAAGATTTATAAAGACACTTAGTGATAGAAAATCAACAAAACTACATATATCAATTAAAATTTTGTATTATTGATAATAAATGTTCTA
>NW_021371750.1:0-251 GCF_001605985.2 Dendrobium catenatum
ATTGCAGATGGCGAGGATTGGGAGCGGTGGATCCGTCAGATTTGGAGATATATTTGTCTGGAATAGGAGTTTGAGGATCAAGAAAGGATTCAAACCCATTGGCACGGCAGATCTTGACGATTTGAGACCGCCAAAGCGGGTTGTTGTCCGCCGAGAGAGGGCTTTGCACAAAGTTCTTGAGGTTGGAAAGAACGAATTTGAGCGAGGAAGAAATAACAAGAGTCTCCGAGGAGACCGTCTCGGTAGTGTCG
>NW_021371751.1:0-239 GCF_001605985.2 Dendrobium catenatum
CCCCGAGGCGCTCAAGTAGCGTTTAGGGTGGGAAACTTGTGCGGCGCTTGCGGCAAAGGGGATAAAAAAAATGTGTTCTTTATTTTCATATAAGTACCCCCGAACACCGAGGTGGTGCAGAGGGGGGAAATCTGCTTTTTCTGACTCGTGCTCCACACTCTTAAATGCTCACGTAGAGGGCGGGGATTTTGATAAAATACGTGACCGCGGTGTCACTTTTGACATCTACCTGAAGCGCT
>NW_021371752.1:0-247 GCF_001605985.2 Dendrobium catenatum
AATTCTAAGTCATAAACTAATAAAAGATGGAGGGACACCTTGATTCTCCAATCAATCAGACAATATGGTGATGCGAGCCTGAGCCAATGGGGCTTGTGCCTCCAGTGCCCCAACCTTGAATTCGCCAATGCTTAGGACACTTTTTTTTTTTTTTGACAACATAGCAGTGCTCCCTCCAAATTCCAAATAGTATTGGACGAACAAAGTACCAGTAGTGCAAGGAGAAACTCGAGTAATGTTTCATTAA
>NW_021371753.1:0-207 GCF_001605985.2 Dendrobium catenatum
TCCATAAATCTATAAATAGATCCCTCCTTTCTCTTGAGAGGGAGGCTCCAAGCAAGAGAGCAAGAGAGAGATCAGAGATCGCTCTTGCCTCCTTGACCATCGTCTGACGTCATTGCTCCGACGAACCACCACTTAAGGCCCTCTCCTCCGTTGGACCACCACTTGAGGCCCTCTCCTCTGCCGGACCACCAGTTAAGGGCCTCTCCT
>NW_021371754.1:0-660 GCF_001605985.2 Dendrobium catenatum
TCACTTTAATAATATTTTTCGTCGATCTTAGAAGAGGCCAATATCCAACAACTCATATTCTTGTAATTAATGCTATCTTCTCCCATTTGGGGGATGAGCAACTTAATGTAATTGATGCTTACCTTGTGGAACCATTTTAACTAGGTTAGGTTTCGTGATATTTCTTCTTCATTGATTTTCAATATAAAAAATCTAGCATATCATGCATTCTCTTATTTTATTTATTGTTTATTTGTTGAATCTTTGTACAAGCCTAATGTGTTAATTTCTTCCTCTACTGCAAATTTTTTTTTCTTACATGCAATAATCTAGGGCCATTCATGGGAGATCCCACCATTATAAGCCTTATGAGTACCTATTTGAAAACAACGAAGCCTCCTGGTCCAATGAGTATATTTCCAAAGGTTAGTCTTAAACCTAGGATACCATATAGGGTTGCGAACAAACAAAACGTTCGACGAGCTACTCGTTGCTCGGATCGATAATAGCTCGTTCATGTTCATTTGATAAGGTAAACAAACAAGCTTGAACACTTTTGATAAATACTCGATTGCTAAATAAACGAGCTTACTTGGCGTTCAGTTCGTTTATCTTTGTGAACAATATCATTTAATTGACACTCGTGAAAAGCTCATTAAGAAAGAAGCTCGATTAGAGGTC
>NW_021371755.1:0-316 GCF_001605985.2 Dendrobium catenatum
TTGGAATCAAGGTTCACGAGTTGACCCTTAATTTCAAATTGCTCTTATAATCATTCCAATGAGAACTAGGATCTGATTTTTTATGTCTTAATTGTGCTTTGTCTAAGGAGTTTAGATCCACTAACTACACCCCCATCCAAGCCTAGGGTAATCACTTAGGAATTCTCTAAGGTGACCTAGAGGTACCTTGGGTGGCTTGGTTGGCTACCTTAGCATCTCCACTTAGGCCAAAATTTAAATGGTTTGGATATTGAGATTAGGTGAACTCATGGTCCAAAATTCATATAGAATCCAAAAGTTTCACATAAGGGCTCTA
>NW_021371756.1:0-418 GCF_001605985.2 Dendrobium catenatum
AATCTAGAGAGGAACAGTAAGGGAACGAGGTCTCACAATCTCTCCACCTTAGAAAAATGTTGTCCCGACATTTCCCTACAGGTGCGAGACAAAAATAACGCAAAACAAATCGATCCAAATCAAAATCAAAATCAAAACTCGTCGAAATCCATACATACACACAATGCAATCAATCACATATGAATATGCATGATCAAATGCCAATCAATCAATCGGTTAGTCAAATTAATCTTACCAGTAGAACTTTCTGGTCGTTGTTGATCCTCACGATGCTGTAAACTCTGTAGACTGTAGATGCGTGGCACCACTGGAGGAAGTGCAGGAGGTCGTGGCGCAACTGTCTCTCTCTGATCTCTGACAGCTCTATCATCCATCTGGTTCCCTGATCTCTCACTGTAAGCTCTCGAGCCAACAGTCC
>NW_021371757.1:0-3294 GCF_001605985.2 Dendrobium catenatum
TGAAAATCTCTCTTTCTTTTCGAAGAAACAAGAAACAGAATTGTACACACATTTGGAACAGAATTGTACACACATTTTTCTTGATTGTTTTGGTGTTTAGTCGAGCTATCGCCTCTGATCTTTCTGATATATCGTATAGAAAAAACAGAGATGAAAAAAGATATCCTTTCAATCTAGTGAAAAGTCATTTTTTGCTTAAAACAGACAGTTGGCTGCAAGGAAGGCACATTTATGTACCTTAGGCAACCAGGAAGGCAGTGATGTATTGTCTGGTCAACCCGAACTTGGAGACCTCGACGTCATCACTAACTTGCGATGAAATTTTGTTTGGTATAGATCAGTCTATCAAAGAGCATAACCGTCGCTTAACCGCAATTTCTCGAACGAGTTAAGGTGAACCGGCCATACTATGATATGGACTGCTGCAATGTGTAAACAGTCATTGTGAACTGAAGCATTGAGTGCACACTGGGTAGTCTGACACTAACCTACGTTTGGATTCGTAGGAATAGAGTGGCAGAGAGCGTTAGATCAACGACTTAGTTAATGACTAAGAGCCACACCTCTGCGGGATGACACCCGTGGTCCAGAAAACGGTTTCGAGTGAAACAGCTTCGAACCTAGGCTCAAACTTCATCTCATCCTCATTATAGGATCAATGAG
The DNA here is from genome assembly GCF_001605985.2 of Dendrobium catenatum. NCBI lineage: Eukaryota > Viridiplantae > Streptophyta > Magnoliopsida > Asparagales > Orchidaceae > Dendrobium > Dendrobium catenatum. Next base: position 664 of record NW_021371757.1, read on the forward strand.
TTTTCACCCAAAGGTAGGAGTAAGTGGGCCATAGATCTACGTTTATCGTTGTAGTACAAATGTTTTTTCTCATTATGATATGAGAAAAAACAGATCCTAACCTAAGGAGCGGGATGAGTTATACATCCGGCGAGCGCCGGTGAAGAACGCAAGCAAAGCTGGAGCTCGGGCATTGGAACTATGAAATCAAGCAAGAGAAAGGAGGCAAAAATGGTTGAAGGCCTGGAACCAAAAAGCTCAGCTTTGCGGAGCGGACCAATCTTCCGTACCGCGCGGACTGCGTTGGCAAAGCCAACCCTCTTCCTCCCGGCCCAATTTCGGCAAGGGACATGACCAAATCAATAGGGTGGGGTCTGCCCCTGTACCCTTAAAGCACAGAAAAAGGAACTGGTCAGTCCGTCAGTCCACATGTCGATCGCAGAGCCAACATTTCCATTTCTCTATCCGCTCGTTCCCGCGGGAAGCGCTAAGAGCTAAGCCACTAAGGTCGTGGTGAAGGTTATACCTAAGAAAAGAAAGTAAGCGAAGCTCAGGTTTCGTATGTGTTATCTCCTTTCGATCGAGCGAGAACGTCTAAGGATAAGGAAGGCCTTCACTCTCAGCTTCAAAAAGCGCGCAAGGGGGGAGGGGGGATCCTTAGGTTTTTGTGAAAGGTGCGCGACTGTGAAGGAGCATGCATGTTCTTGCTTCTATTCTAAGAAAACCCGAATTGATGTCGATTCATCCACACTTCCATTCTGAAAGCTAATTGCTTGATGGCTTGGAGCTGTATGAGCGGTAACGTCCACGTACGGCTCCGTGAGAAGGTGGACGGAAATGGCCTTGTTGTACCTCACTCCCGTCTTCAATGTGGTCTGCTCTTTTTTTTTGGGGGAGTATGCCAATATGATCTTAATGAGGTGTGGGGCTTCGCATCTGATATTTGTTGGGCTTTCCTCTGTGGGAGCTAGCGTCCCGACGGTTTTGTGCGTGCAATAAACCCCTCCGGCCGAAGAAGACTAGTGGTAGGTGGTCCCGCGGAGCTTTCGGAGAAGGGTAGCCTAGTGTGTCAGCAAAGCAATGAACCGCGGCGAACCCTCAGACGACCCATCTAAGATATAGGGGGGAGATCCTCAGTAGTGGTGACCCTTTGACTCTTCCACGGACTTATACATGTACCGAATGCTCATACGGGAAAGTGAACTCCTGGGTCTGGAACCAGGGGGGTTGCTCCGAGAAATCCTTTCTTTCTCGTCCACTCCAGGGGGTGCGGACACACCTGCGCGGATTACAGGTGACGGTTACAAGAATGGCGGGGAAGTGAACAGTACCCGACGACATTCAGGGATGAATGTAGACCCATCGGGCAGGGATAATCATTCCGGTCCCGGGAGAGGTGGCGACACCAGTCTGAGCTGAGGGAAGCCCTATGAGTCACTGAAACGACCGCAGGAGGCGCACCCTAAGCCTAGCTTCTTGGAGCTGCTATTGCAAAAGGAAAGACCGCTGACCCTGACGACTATAAGCAAGAGGGGGGCTGGGTTGCTCGCCTTCATTTCATAGAAAGGCGACCGGGTCTAGATTAGATGTTCGCCTTTTGATTTTCTAGAATAGTTGTTATCATAATTAGTCAAGTTTACCCAAGACACATTTATGGTCCGTCACTACGCCCCTCCTCATCGATTTGGGCGTAGTGTTCACAATCCTTTCCTTGGGACAGCTAATCAAAACGAATACGGCTTGAATCCCTTATCTTTGAGACTACCCTTAGGACTCTAGAAAGTAATTTCACAACAGATAGACAGATGTTATGACAACCCTCACACGAGATCCAAAAAGAAGGCTTTCATTAAGAGAATTCGCCCATACAACAACGCTATGGCTACTTTAGGACAATTCCCGCCTTAGGACCCCTACTGTGACAACAGCTACTACGCATCCTACATCAGAAAATGCTATCAACGAAACATATCAAGCATATCACCATGACCTACAATCTTCACAAAAGCGTTCTAACAGCAGTTAAACAGCCCCTGAATGTCTTACTAAATAGCTGGGAATGCAGCTAGCTAGTTTTGTTTGTACTCCCATCTGAAATACTACTTGAAAGTCCATATTCAACTCAAAGAAGAAGCAAGCTACCTAGCTCGTTTACCCTAAATGAATCAATCTCCCACTTATCCTATGAATTACCATACACTAACTCCAGTTTACAGAAAGCTAAGCTTGCTTGTTTCACAGACACAGACCTTTTCCCCTAACGGCCGTAGCTCCGTCTGCCGGCTCATCTGTTTACCTGTTACCGATAGGCATCAAGATGAGGGACCTAACTAAGAGTTCCCCTCTGGACCTGAGAGAAGAGAAGAGCGAATTCTACTCACTTTCTTGAAAGAAGTCAAACGTTATGGGAGCACGCGCTTTTAAGCGATCGAGGGAGAGAGAGATATGCAAGCGAACCTTGTGCCTATTATGAAGAACTAGGTAGTTTGTTACATCCTGAACTATGACTTTCTTTCCCTTGTCAGCAACAGAGAAAGCTGCCTGGACTTCTGGCTTATTGTAAGAAGCTCCGTTTGTAGGCTTGTCCTTGTGGAGCTTATCATAAAGGACGGTCACTTTGGGCTTTTCCTTAGAAAAAAACATCCTGTAGCT
>NW_021371758.1:0-211 GCF_001605985.2 Dendrobium catenatum
TGCTTGTAGTATCTTTTTTTTCTTCTTGTGTTTAATTTTTTTGCCTATTTATCTAAATGCAGTATCTTTTGTTTCGTACTTGCTTGTAGTACCTTTTTTTTCTTCTTGTGTTTAATTTTTTTTAAAAAAAAAAAAAAAAAAAAAAACAAAAGAAATGTTTTTCAAAAGAAATGTTTTTCTTTCTTACTTGCAACAAATTATTTGACATCAT
>NW_021371759.1:0-202 GCF_001605985.2 Dendrobium catenatum
CTCACATGTCCAGGCTTCCTGCATTCAAAACAAATAACATCAGAGGAACCTTTAACATGTTTATGATCCTTACCTTTTCTCCAATTTTGATGATGCTTTTGTTTCTTCCTTAGAAAGCTTTTGAATTGCCTTGTGATGAAGAAAACTTCATCGCTTTCAGACCCAAAAGATTCAGAAACCGATTTGTGCGCCTTCAGTGCAA
>NW_021371760.1:0-301 GCF_001605985.2 Dendrobium catenatum
GAAAACATCAACGGTGTTTCTCCCTTTAACTGATGTAAAGATGCTAACCATTGGTATTAAATCTCAAAATCTAAAAGCTTGAAAGATCATCATATAGAAAACCAAAATTAAAATAAAATAATATCAAATAACTAAAAAGACAAAACAAAAGTACGAAAAAACCAACATTAAACAATAAATGCATTTCAAGAAATTATGAAGCAGCATGTTTAAGCAATTTATGAGCTGCGAGCCTTCATTTGTCCAAGTATCCTATGCTCTCATGAGGTCTTTGGTGAGAGAAATCCTGCAAGAATCAACA
>NW_021371761.1:0-209 GCF_001605985.2 Dendrobium catenatum
GCACTTGGTTGTCAATATTTTGTAGGGCTTTGAGTCAAAATAGTGACTTTGATAGATAACTTTTGTAGAGTTCTATGTGGCACTTAGTTTAGGCGTCCTCTCAAGTCTTGTTGGGGTTTGATTAAATTTGTATAATAGAGTCCCTTAGTGCTTTCTAGGAGCAATGAGTGTTTTTAAAATTGAGTTAGATTCCTTTAGTGTTTCACCCC
>NW_021371762.1:0-272 GCF_001605985.2 Dendrobium catenatum
AAGAAGAATTAATTAATTTAAACTTTGAATGAATAGTTCAACTAAAATATTTCTATATTTTTTGAGAACGGATGCCTCTTTCAAAAATTCAGGTTTCGTTTGGAACAATTTTTTTATTGCAGTCCCAAATGAAGCCTTAATGAGATAGATAATAAAAATTAATTAAAATTAACATTCAATTTTTTTTATTTTTTTTCTCGTGTTAAGTCAATGATATTTTCTATTTTTTCATTAATTAATGTTATAAAAACCTAATTTTTTGAATTAAGAAT
>NW_021371763.1:0-210 GCF_001605985.2 Dendrobium catenatum
TCTAAAGAGAAAATTATTTCTCTCCAGGCTAGATAGAGAAAGTGGAGGATGATGGGGATTTTTTATTGGGGTGTGTAGGAAGGGTAGGGAAGTATTTTTTATAAATAGGCATGGGTGGTTTGAGTGATGGATTTGGAGAAATAAAAAAATATAGGAAGGTTTGCAGAGGAATTGGTGGAGGAAGAAGAAGAAGATGAATGAGAGGAAGGA
>NW_021371764.1:0-284 GCF_001605985.2 Dendrobium catenatum
TCAATCCAATCTCCACGACGACGAATCGACCACGAGAAATAAAGGAAAAAAATTAGTAGAACAAGAAGACCTAGAACTCACAAAGAGATCTAGCTTCTCCTACGAACTCTCTAAGAGATCGTGGAGGTTTGCACTCACAAAGAGAACAAGAAATGTCAAATTTGCATTCATCCAAAAACTAAACTATTACAATGCATGATGCCTCATATAAGGAGGTCAAAATAAACATAATTGAAATGACATAAACGCCCTCAGGGCTACATAAGTGAAACAAGGCCCTCAGG
>NW_021371765.1:0-543 GCF_001605985.2 Dendrobium catenatum
ATATTTTATAGCCATGAAACGACTTTATAGAATTATAGGTGCCATTAGACTGTTAATTTATCACTTACTGCATCGCGACGTTGAAGAGCAGCAGTGTGATCCTATTTTTTAGTAGTCCTCTTTAATTTCTTCAATCTTTTAGATTGATTAAAGTAGCTTAACCTTAAGGTTTATGAGAACATAAAATTGTTTAGAGGTTTGATCCTTAGACTTGTCGAACCTATATTTTTACAATTAGTCTCAAATTTTTAGCTTGACCAAAGTAGCTCCATCCTTATGTTTTTGAACATGTAGAATTTTTAATGGTTAGGTAGTTAGACTTTTGAACCTATTTTATCTTAATCATTTAGACTGATCAGTGCAGCTTTACCCTTAGATTTATAAGCAGATAAAAACTTTTAAAGGCTAAGTCCTTTAGACTTGTTGAACTTATATTTTAACATTTAGTCTCAATCCTTTAGATTGATCAAAATAGCTCGATCCTTAGGTTTATGATTACATTAAATTTGGAGATTCGGTCTTTAGACTTGTTGAACCTATATT
>NW_021371766.1:0-341 GCF_001605985.2 Dendrobium catenatum
TGGACGATATTCACAAATTATGCCTTAATTGATCAGATAAATCAAGGAAGTAATTAAGGTTGATTGATACGATCATATCGTTCTGGACGATCACAAGATCTATCAGGCCGATCTATTCAAAAACCTTAGTTACTTCTTGACGACAAATATCGGCCAGTACAAATTCAGGGCGATGCTCTGGAAGATTTTCCTCTAATTTGAACTAATCGGCCTGGATGATCAAGCAAATTTTAAATTGTCCAGTTTGCATTCATGGCGATGCTCTGGCCGATCTTCTGAGATTTGTATTGATCGACCAGGATGAGTCCATATCGGCCTGGACGATATTGTCGGCAACTTGC
>NW_021371767.1:0-1257 GCF_001605985.2 Dendrobium catenatum
TTTCATCAATACAAAGATATGCACGTTTTTCGATAACGGAAACACAAAACGGAGCAGAAAAATACCAAAACACAAAATCTCCGAAATCAGAAATAGGATTCGGAATCCTTACTGCAAGACAAACAATTCCTCTAACTGCGTCGTCGGACGAAAAGCGCTCCGCGGCCTCCGAAATTAAGCTTCTTCTTTCTCTTTCCTTCTCTGTCTCTCTCCTGCCTTTTTCTCTCTCTTCAAAAATATCTCAAATCCTCAATTTATCAAGCAAGATCGTCTCGGACGATTCCCATTCGTCCCGGGACAAACTCCTCGATCTAGACACGGATCGTACAGACGAAAATTAATTCCAATTTATTTCGTCCCTAGACGAAACTCTCTGTTCGATTCGTCCAGATGCACCCAGGTTCGTTCAGACGAACATGCATACTTTCTCTATTCGTACTGGCAGTTCGTCCGTACTAACCATGAAGATTTTCAACATTTTCTTCAGTTCGTCCCGTACTAAGGCCAGTTCGTCCGGACTAACAGCACTCACAAAAATGAACTTTTGAAGGGTTTTACAACATGGCACCCAGAGTTCTGTCGGATCATCACATGAGCCCTAAACTTATGTCAGACCACCACCTGACTCCCGGAGTTTTGTCGGACCATCACCTAACGCCCTGGAATTTCGTTGAAGTACCACGTGGCGCTCGGAGTTCTATTAGACCACCACCTGAGTTCCATACTTCTACCGGCCACCACCTAATGCTCAAAATTCTGCCAGACCATCACCTGATGCTCGGAGTTCTGTCAAACCACCACCTTGCTCCCTGAGTTCTACCGGACCACCACTTGAGGCCCGGACTTCAGCCGGACCACCACTTGAGGCCCACTTGGTTGACATTTGTAATATGATCTCCCTCAAGAACAAGTCAGTACATTGTAATCTACACAAATACTAATGGAATCATTTCAACTGGACAAGGCCCCGTACGTAGTTTTTTCCCTTTCTAAGACTTTCCACGTAAAAAATCTTGTGTTATATATATGTGAGCTGGATATCCGTACAAAGCTAAGACGCAATATTATAACTTTATCACCATGTATATTCTAGCCCGCAACAAGAATGAAGAGTGTAGTGTGTTAATTTTCAAATCTTATCTTGTATCATATACTTCAATGCCTCTCTTGCCCTTCACACATAAACACTGGCAGAACCATACATTGCTGCAGGGGTAATTAAGACCCATAAAAATAATAAAAATAGAGGCGCATAAC
>NW_021371768.1:0-507 GCF_001605985.2 Dendrobium catenatum
GTTTCTTCCTCTAACTAGGAAGTGCGAACCAGAGATGGAAACGGAGAGAGCGGTCTCGGCCTAGGGCAAGGTGGCGAGAGACGGATGGACGGCGTCTGGCTGGTTTCCTTCGGGCGAAACTGACTGTAGAAAGGGAACAGAACGTGCATCTCTTGCGAACAGAGAGAGGAGATGGGTTCTGGGTTGTCCGAACAGGAAGCTTGCGAATGGCAAGGGATTTTGTCTGGAACTTCTTGCGAACAGAGAGAGACGAGTGCAGTGGGTGTTTTTTTTTCATGCGAACTGGAGAGAGGGTGACGGGTTCTTCGCGAACTACAAAGAGAGAGACGTGAGGGAGAGGGAGCGATTCGTGCAAACTGTAGAGGAGATGGGGTCGTGGGATTTGAGGGTTTTCCGAAATTGAGAGAGTGAGAGAGACGTGGGGTATGGGTGGTTATACTGCCTAAGCAAATCCAACATCACCTCCTAATTCAAATCAAATGTCTAAGATTAATTCATATGTTAAAA
>NW_021371769.1:0-215 GCF_001605985.2 Dendrobium catenatum
AAACCGCTGTCCAAGCTCCTAGGTTGCTGTCCAAGGTTCTTTGAAGGCTCCAAGTTGCTGTCCCAGTTTTTCCCAAGAGGGAAGACTGCTGTCCAAGCTTTTTCGGAGGTCGTCGTCGCTGTCCAAGCTGCTCCGGAAGGTAGATTTGCTGTCCAAACTGCTCCGGATGACAGTTTGTAATGTTTGGAAGGCTCTCGGAAGTGATTACTTGCTGT
>NW_021371770.1:0-308 GCF_001605985.2 Dendrobium catenatum
ATGCTCGATACTGGTAGGTACATGGTCGGTATTGGTAGGTACATGCTCGGTACTGATAGGTACATGCTCGGTATTGCTCGGTATTACTAGGTACATGCTCGGTATTGGTAGGTATATGCTCGGTACTGGTAGGTATATGCTCGGTACTGCTAGGTACATGCTCGATACCCCTCGGTATCTTCACATGCAAACAACTTACGAACTTTAAAAACAAGCAAAACTTCAAAATTACTCTTACAATAAAATTTTGTACTGGGGGCGCTGCCCCCGGAAACACCCGTAGGGGCTCTGCCCCTTGACCCCGCGAC
>NW_021371771.1:0-341 GCF_001605985.2 Dendrobium catenatum
AGGCGGGGTCAAGTATAGTGAAGGGATCAGCTTCAGCGAAGGGAGGTAGGAGAGAGCTCATGAAATCGAAGGAAAAATTGAAGCCCTCATTTGATCTCATTTTAACGATGAGGCAGGTTCCAATCGAGGCATGATTTGAACATAAATCTTGTGACGCCGTTGGTGCCAAGCTGCAGGTAAGCGGCGTACTTTTTCTAATTTTTTATATTTTTGATTAATAATATTTTAAAATAACATAATGAAAAATTTAAAAGAAATCATTTGAAACGCCTTGATTTTCGAGCTGTTTTCTTGAAATCCATGCTTTTTTTTGCCTTAGGATGCGCATTGATTTCTTCGCG
>NW_021371772.1:0-315 GCF_001605985.2 Dendrobium catenatum
GAAAAGAATAGGGTAAATTGCGGCTCCGTGTTTTTTTAATAGGACACGCGTATCCGATATGTGTGTCTAGTCAAATTTAAATAGTATTTTAATTGGATACGGCAAAGCCGTATACGACACGTATACGTGCCGTATCGGAGGCGTATCCGTATCCGACACGTGTCCGATACAGCACGCCTGATAAATAGGAGTATCTGTGCAATATAGTGTTAAAGTAATAGAGTAATATGCTATTGTTATCGAAATGATAGAGCTTCAACACCTTTACCATATGGAGGTGGTGAATTTTAGCTTTAAGAGAAATAAAAGTTCTCT
>NW_021371773.1:0-213 GCF_001605985.2 Dendrobium catenatum
TGGCGCATGGCGAGGTGTGGCGCACCTATGGCGCCATGTGTATGGCGATGCGCAAATGTTCAAAATGTCGCGCGCTATTTGCGCCACAGCGCGCCATGGCGCATGGCGCACGGCGCAAAATAGCACGCGCCATTTGTTTTAAAATTTTTTTAATGTAATTATAAATATTTTTTATATTTTTTTAAAGATAATATATTTTCTAATTTTTAAATA
>NW_021371774.1:0-296 GCF_001605985.2 Dendrobium catenatum
TTTGAATTAAAATTAATCTTTGAGCATCTACAAAAGAAAAATTTATTTTTCACTCCAAAATATAATAATAATCAAATTAAACAATAACTCATTTTCAATCGATTTTTTTAATATAAAAAATTATTTAAAATGGAAAATCAAAATTGAATAAATTAATTACATAAAAATATATATTAAAATTTAAAATTAATAACATAAGTTAAACTAAGATTTTGGGATCAAAATTTTAAAATTTAATCATTTTTGAATAATTTTCTTATTTCTCAAAAAAAAAAAAATCATTTGTGAATAGTGTG
>NW_021371775.1:0-202 GCF_001605985.2 Dendrobium catenatum
AGTTGAACAGTGCGACGCTAATGTCACCTTTGCCAAAAAAAATCGCTGCGGGATTTGCCGATGAAGCGTGCGAAAGAGGAGAAAAGCGCTCCAAAGATTGTTACCTTCGCAGGAAGGGCGTGAAAGAAGAAGAAATGACGTTCGATTGGAGAAAAATGACTGTATTTTTGGAGTGGAAAATGGGGTTTTCGGTTGGAGAATC
>NW_021371776.1:0-245 GCF_001605985.2 Dendrobium catenatum
CTGATTTTTCTGGAGTGGGATCGTCCAGGCCGATTTTAGATCGTCCTAGGACGATCAGTGCATGGCAAAATCCCGAGAGCAAAACCAAAATTATCGTCATGTATCATCCTGAAAAATCGTCCTGTATGATTGGAATTTGGTCACATCGTCCTGGACAATGTGGCGATCGGCCAGGACGATCAGATTAATGTTATAAGGAAATCAGCTCGTTTTGAGGAGAGAGAAAGATATTTTATAAAAAAAAA
>NW_021371777.1:0-575 GCF_001605985.2 Dendrobium catenatum
TTATTCTTTATATTTATGCTTATATTTTTTCTTATAAATATTTATATATGAATTTTTTTCTCTTGAATACAAAATTATTTTATTTGATCATGACTTGTGAGGGTTGTTACTTGAGTTAAGATTAGTCCCTACTTCATTGCCCATGTTGTCAAAATGTAATTTTTTTCGAATGCAAGTGTAATACTTATCATTTACACTGTGTATTTTGGGGGTGGCTTGTGAGGTATTTTATGACAATCATATAGAGAGTGAGTAAAAGAGCAAGGGGAAACTATAGACTTAATTTTAACCTTCGTATTTCAAATCATATAATTATATAACTTCAAATCCTAGGGACTCTTATGAGGTCAATAATTTGAATTAGTATCTCACTATTTAACATTAATGAAACAAGCACCAATTAAATATGATAATAATAAGATTGAAGAGAATAAATGATCAATAAGAAATATAAAAGGCCTGAGGAGGATCTCGAGCTCTGAGTAGTAGAACTTAAAAAGACCCTGAAGCTATGAATTGTAATTGCCTAATGATGTGTTCGAGAAGATAAGTTGAGATTATGATGGCATTGACTG
>NW_021371778.1:0-322 GCF_001605985.2 Dendrobium catenatum
GGCTTCACTTGGAGTTCAAAGGTAAGAATCTCTACTAGTGAATTGGGATTACTTCACTCTTTTCCTTCCTCCTTCTAGATTCTTGTGAGAAGATCTGTCAAGGAGATCCGGTTCTCTACCGACACTTAGAGAGTGTGAACAGCCGAAGGTTTTGCTACATACACTTGGAGAGTGTGAATAGTTGAAGGGTTCTCTGCCCACACTAGGAGAGTGTGAAAGGATGACGGTTCTCTTCCAACACTGGGGATTGTGTGAAAGGACGAACGGTTCTCTGCCAATACTGGTAATTGTGTAAAAGGACGACGGTTCTCTACCGCACCGG
>NW_021371779.1:0-329 GCF_001605985.2 Dendrobium catenatum
AAGTTAATTAATTAAGCTAATTAAATTAATTCATAGGATTTGCTTCAACTTGTTGTGATTCATTGCTTCTTCGCTATCATGGGCGGATCCATCATGTACCCTTGCCCACCCTCAAAAAATATATTAAATATTTAGAGGGGATATTTTAGAATATTTTGAGTATTTTGGGTATTTTGCCTCCCTTCAAAAAAAATTTTACTCTAATTTTATCAATCATAAGCGTCTTTGTTCATCCCCTTAAAAAAAAAATATTTGTTTGCCCACTCTAAAAAAAGAAGCCATCCGCCCCTATATGTGAGAAACGGAGCAGGGCAAGAAACCGGACAGAG
>NW_021371780.1:0-294 GCF_001605985.2 Dendrobium catenatum
AAAGATTATAAATGTCATACTCCTATCCAATATGACTGCTACATTGTAGCATACCACATCGAGTTGAGTGGGGCGGCCTAAGGAGATAATTGCTACTACCACAATACCACATAATGTCATTAGAGAAATAAAATAAATGTTTAGTTGATGTGGTAACAAATAATTTTATTTATGCATTTATATTATTTATAACCCAAAACTTTATTTAAGTTTGAATATTTAATCACTAAATTTTATTTAATTTTATTTGAATTTAATATATTTTTTACTTTTATTTTTTATATTTAATGAATT
>NW_021371781.1:0-271 GCF_001605985.2 Dendrobium catenatum
AAATCAAAAATCTAGACTCTCCTGCAAGGTTATCCTATGCAGTTAATAAATAAGAAGCAGTTATTCCCAAGCAGTTATATATGTGCAGAAAATAAAGTAAAACACACTGGCCACGCTCTTTTTATTTGGGGAGGGGGCTTTAGCACCTGAAGCACCTGTGCAAGCATTTATAACAATTAATATTTTTTATTGATTTAGCTCCCTTTTACTGTCCTGCATGAGCGTGGCCACCTACATAAAACTATGTGAACATCCAGATCGTACCTAACCT
>NW_021371782.1:0-319 GCF_001605985.2 Dendrobium catenatum
TAAAATTGATGGGGATATTATCAGTAGAATTCAAGTTGGATGGTTGAAGTGGAGGAATGCATTGGATTTATTGTGCGAAAGAAAAGTCCCCCTCAAACTTAAGGGAAAATTCTATAAGATGGTGGTGAGACCTGCAATGCTTTATGGTGTCGAATGTTGGGCATTAAAAGAGAAGCATAATACTAAGTGTTGAAGAGATGAGGATGCTCAGCTCAGGTGGATGAGCCGAACTATTATTGCAATGATGTTGTTCGTGAACATAAATGAGCCGAACATATTATTGTTCAAACTTGTTTATTTAAGAATAGAGTATTTAAAA
>NW_021371783.1:0-306 GCF_001605985.2 Dendrobium catenatum
TTCAAATTTGATATTATTCCTCTTGACTTGAATCTTCCCATTCAATTTAATGGCAATCGGACTATGATCCGATGCCACTCTTGCTAAATGTCTAGTCATAGCTGCCGGGATTCTCTGAATAGCAATAGAGTTCAACAAACACCTATCCAACCTTTCCCAAATCCGAGAAGTTCCTTCTTTGTTGTTACACCAAGTGTATTTTGGACCAATGCTCCTAACATCATGAAAATCTGAATTTGTAATAAATTGCATCATCTCCCTTGGCCCTATGGAAAAAAGAAATCTCTTACCTCCTCTCTTCTCCTC
>NW_021371784.1:0-338 GCF_001605985.2 Dendrobium catenatum
ATTATTGGACCAAGATATACTTGGTGTAATAATAAGGTAGGGAATTCCAGGATTTGGGAGAGGCTTGACAGATGTTTATTGAATTCTACAGCCTTGAAATTACTTCCTATAGCTGCCACTAGACATCTTGCTAGGGTGGCTTCGGATCACAGTCCTATTACCTTCAAGTTTAATGATAAGGAACATGCAAAGTCTAAAATCATAAGGTTTGAAGATACGTGGAGAATGTATCCAGCGGCTAGAGGCATTGTTTATCATTCTTGGATGAGGAATGATCGTGGGGAGGAAGGCTTGGTTCTTTAAAAGAAGATTAACAGAACTTTAAAAGCTCTATTTTT
>NW_021371785.1:0-238 GCF_001605985.2 Dendrobium catenatum
GCTCACATAGAAACTCTAACGTTTTAAGAAATAATCCTGGGACCGCCGGGAGTCCTCATTTCATAGCATTCATTCAAATTCAATCTTTTAATCGAGTCGATTAGCATGCATCATATTAGCAACTAATTAAAAACCTTTAAACCCTTAATTGCATTTGCTTAAGCATCAAACCCAACAAAAGTTTAAGGGACCATTTAGGATTCGCTCTAGATGTCGGTCCCATTCTCAAATACCTTTC
>NW_021371786.1:0-274 GCF_001605985.2 Dendrobium catenatum
GAAAAACCTAATTAGCAAAAATGCACATTTTCAAAAATTAACTAAATTATTAGAGATCTTGCAAAACATTGATTTAATAATTTAATTATACTATAATTTTTTTTCAGAGATCTGGTTATCTTTTATTTGATTAAAATCATATAAATTTAAAAACCACTAGTATAAAATTTCTATGAATTATTCAAAATTTCAATATCTATAATATATAAAAAGTTATGAAGTGAAAATTTAAACAATGTAAAGTTATCCATATTTTTTGTAATAAAAAATTTTG
>NW_021371787.1:0-3982 GCF_001605985.2 Dendrobium catenatum
CATAAAGAACAACACTAGTGATTTGTTTGCAGTTGCAGATGGTTGGCAGTTATCTTTGTCTAAATCTTTCCTAAAGATTGCAAACAAACTACCCAAAATCTCATTGGAGTTTCCAAAGGAACTCAAATGCCCACAAAAAGGCCTCTTTTGATGTTCCTTTAAATAACTCAATGGGTGGAAAGGGTCCTTCAACCTTGAAACTTCATGAAAGAGAGTTTCGATTGTGAAGGGAAAAAGAATGAATCAATTTTCAAAATCAAATAGGTTATCCTTCTAAATGGCAAAGGGAAATCCCCCAATCCCGTCTCTCTTTAATTTCATGTATGTTCCAAAGGGTGTTACTGAAATGAACGATCCTTCAGCGTACGAGTAATCTATCCGTTCTGATTCTAATAACGAACAAACTACAAATGAATCTTTCCAATTCTCTGAATCAAGTGAATCAAATTTTGGTGATGATCTACCCATGTACAAAATGCTGGGAGCAAAGATTGTCATTGAGCTTGAGTCACTTGACTTAGAAACAAATCAAGTGATAGAAGAATCAAATTCTGAAGTTTTGGTTGATATGATCTCAATTTCTGAGCCTGAACAAATAACAGGGGCAAATCTCAGAAGTGGTCGTGTTGTATCATCTCCAATGGCATCAAACAAGATAAATGAAAAGAACCTATCAATCAAAATGAGGGCGTGGTTCCACCAACACTTGCTCCACAAAAGCAAGTGGGTGGTGGACTACCAAAAGTGGATTTAAATGTACTAGCTCACCTTAGGAAACTCCATGCGAAGTTGAGTATATATATAATGCATTTGTACTTTCTCCTGAAATGCGAAAAGCTTTGATCAAGGCTTTACTTGATCCTGAAATTTGTTTGGCTCAACCTGTAGAGGATTCCTTTGAGGAGGCTTTACACTTCAATGAATACCTAGAGTAACATTTTCTAATGAGAAGAGTGCTTGTTGGCCCAGGTGCATGGGTCAACACAATGAATCTAGGAACTTTGGCCCACCTTAATGTTGACACGCAAAAATTTAAATTCTGACAAAATGATGTTGCGTGGCTTCAATGAGGGGGGGACAAAGAGCCTTAGGCTCAATTGCTCTTTCACTTTTGGAGGGAGTTCTAAAACCATTTAGTGTATATGAAATTGGGGAATATGAAGATGTTTCTTGCTATGTTCCAAAGAGGCTATCAGTGTTTTCAGACCTATGATACCAACCAAAGATCAAGCAGAAATCAGTACACTAAAGACAAAGTCTCCATCAAGTGTTCGAGACTACCCTCAAGAGAAGAACTTAAAAAAAAAAAAGATTAAATGAAATTCTGCCCCTCCAACACAACGAGGTGGTAAGATGACACAATGAGTTTGTGATACAGTTCATGATAAAAGTCAAGAAGAGTGGAGGGTGAGGAGCACCAAAGCCCCATCTCCACCATTTGTTCCATGAAGGCCCATCACCCATATAAGCTCAGGGTCCGATTCAAAGGCTGAGCCAAATTTGATGGGTAGTTTGACAAAGCAACAAAGAAGCTTCAACAAATCAAAGATGCAGTTTCAAGAATGGATAGACACTAAAAAGCCTATTTGGAACATTAAAGAAAATCTCTTATGTGATAAAGATAACTCTCAAACAAAAAGAGGAGGTGTCTAATCTCACTAAAAAAAGAAGAAATTTGAATGAATGTGTAAAAGTATTAACTTCATTGTCAAAAAAAAAGTACAGTGGAAGAGTTGAATGTTTGCATTACACTCAAATAAAAATGTAGGGAAGGAGTATGTCTTTCATGGCATACCCTCTTCCTTAAAATCCAAAAGTGGGTGTAAACTTGACAACTTTCCATAAAAGAAATGGTAGAACTCCCACTTGTGTTTGAAACCTAATCAAAAGAGGTCCAACTCCTTCTATGTGGTCTAAGGGCGAAGCTTAACACTTTGAAAATCTATGAAATTTCAAATACATAAACTTGTCATTCAACCAAACATTGTTCCAATCAAACAAGCTCCTCGAAGGATGCATTTGGAAATTGAACAAGTGATTAAAACAAAAATTAACTGAGGCTGGTTCTATTTAAGAGGAAAAATACCCCTCTTGGTTAGCCAGCATTGTCCATGCTAAGAAAAAGAACGGACAGATTCGCGTATGCGTTGATTTTAGAGACTTGAATGAAGCATGTTTACTCATACATGAACTCATGGTTGACATTGTTTCTTCTCATGGTCTCTTTTCCCTTTGTGAATGGGTCCTCGGGGTACAACTAAATCAAAATGGCCCCGGAGGACGAGCAATATACTGCTTTTAGAACACCCATTGGAATGTATTGTTTTAAGGTCATGTCTTTTTGGCCTTAAGAATGTTGGTATGACCTACCAGCTTGCAATGACCATATTATTCAATGTGCTCCTTCATGACAAAATTGAGTGTCATATTGATGATCTCGTGGTCAAGCAAAAAAAAAAAGAGAGGATCACCTGTTTGATTGAGGAGTTGTGTTCGAATGGCTTTGTCGGTACGACCACAAGATGAATCCTTTGAAGTGTATCTTTGGTGTGACTTCAGAAAATTTTCTTGGGTTTGTTGTTCGACACCATGGAATTGAAGTTATCCCTATTAAAATCAAGTGATATTAGAAATGAAACCTCCTTGAAGTCTTAATCAACTAAGACCTTTTCAAGGTAGGTTGGCATATCTAAGACGCTTATTCAATTTGTCCGGTAGATTGCAGCCCTTTCAAAGGACTCAAAATTCTACTTGGATGATAGCCACCAAAGGCTTTCGATAGTACAAAATGCTATCTCAAGTTCTCAACTTGTTTTGGCGCTCCTATCCTAAGGAGGCCGTTAGTTCTCTTCACTGCAATGTCAAATGAATCTCTTGAAGCTTTGTTGGCCCAAACCCAACAATGAAAGAAAAAAAAAAAGAAAAAGAAAAAATGCTTTGTGCTACTCAAGCAGAGTTCCTAGCATAAATGTTCTTCCGATCCGGTTGTGGACTGGGTCCGGATTACCAAAACCTTGGTCTAAGATTTCAAATCTTTCATCTTTCCCCCAAAAGGGGAGAAAATTCATATTTCCCCAAAAGGAAAGAAAATCCATCTAAAAAGAAAATCAAGTTCATCTTTCTCCAAAGGAAAGTTCATCTTTTTCTTTCTCCAAATGAAAGAAAGTTCAAATTTATCTTTCTCCAAATGAAAGTCAAATGCAAATCTTAGTACCAAATGCTAAGTGTAGACATCCCCAAATAGGAGTCTTCTTATCAAATTTTGAGTTTAGATAGAATTCAAACCTTCTAAGGTCTCTCCTAGCTCATTCCTTTAGATCTTGTTCTACCCAAATTGAACTTCTATAGGTCTACCCAAATCTAGACTTTTAGTGGTTGCCAAAATACCCTTTAGTCTTCCCAAAGGTTAAGATTTATCTAGCCAAAATAGATAATCTTACACCAATTACCTTCAAAGTTTAAGTAGTAGTCAAAATACTCATAACCTTGGCCTTCTTGAGTTTTATCTTACCAAAATAAGATGAACTCTAATTCTAGGTGGTTGCCAAAATACCTCTTAGAGCTTTTCAAATAGGTGTCAAATGCCTTTTGACCTTTAAGAAACAATAAATGTTCCTAACCCCTCTCAAATGATAGTGAAAATATCTTTGAGAACGCTTTAGGCGGTAGCTAAGATACCCCTAACGTTTAGGAGATAGTAAGATATCCCTAAGACCCTTTAGAGACACTAAATGCCTCTAATTTCTTTTCAAGTGATAGCCAAAACATCCTTGAAAGCTTCATAGGTAGTAGCTAAAATACCCCTAGCCTTTAGGTGATAGAAAGATATCCCTAAGCTCCTTTAGAAGTCATTATATTTCTTCTAATCAAATTAAATTCTTTCCAAAGATACCAAATATCTTTAGAAATCCCTTTTAGAAGTTATCAAAATACTTCTAATTGATTTAAAATCTTTCTAGAGATACCAAACATCTCTAGGAGC